>NW_024741986.1:0-12376 GCF_018991925.1 Homarus americanus | reverse complement strand
TAGAAGTCCGCATGCTTTATTGGGCTAATGAAATATACATGGATCCTCGTGGTTCGAAGCCAGATTTGGTAAAACGTTGCCCTGATCACCTAAGCGGCACGGGTGGTCCCCATTAGAGGTTCATGGTGCCATAAGGTCGTTGAACAGGCTTTATGTGAAATATAGCAGAGTCTAGTACTGCTTTTATTGTCCTAGTGGCCCATAGGTAGCGTTTCCTGGTCACAATTATAAGATCGTGGGTTCAAATCCTGGTAGGGTGAGGTGTTGATTATATGTAAAAGTCCACGTGCTTTATTGGGCTAATGAAATATATATGGATCCTCGTGTTTCGAAACCGGATTTGATAAAACGTTGCTCTGATCACCTAAGCGGCACTGGTGGTCCCCATAAGAGGTTCATGGTGCCATAAGGTCGTTGAACAGGCTTTGTGTGAAATATAGTAGAGTCTAGGACTGCTTTTCTTGTCCTGGTGGCCCAGAGGTAGCGTTCCCCGGTCACAATTATAAGATCGTGGCTTCAAATCCTGGTGGGGTGAGGCTTTGATTATATGTAGAAGTCTGCGTGCTTTATTGGGCTAATGAAATATTTATGGAACCTCGGGTTTCGAAGCCGCATTTGGTTAAACGTTGCTCTGATCACCTAAGCGGCACGGGTGGTCCCCTATAGTGGTTCATAGCGCCATAAGCTCGTTAAACAGGCTATGTGTGAAATATAGCAGAGTCTAGGACTGCTTTTATTGTCCTGGTGGCCCAGAGTTAGCGTCCCCCGGTCACAATTATAAGATTGTGGGTTCAAATCCTGGTGGGGTGAGGTGTTGATTATATGTAGAAGTCCGCGTGCTTTATTGGGTTAATGAAATATATATGGATCCTCGTGTTTCGAAGCCAGATTTGGTAAAACGTTGCCCTGATCACTTAAGCGGCACGGGTGGTCCCCATTAGAGGTTCACGGCGCCATAAGCTCGTTGAACAGGCTTTGTGTGAAATATAGCAGAGTCTAGGACTGCTTTTATTGTCCTGGTGGCCCAGAGGTAGATCCCGGTCACAATTATAAGATTAAGTTTTATTGGGTTAATGAAATATATATGGATCCTCGTGAGCTGAAGCCACAGATTTGCAAAACGTTGCCTGATCACCTAAGCGGCACGGGTGGTCCCCATTAGAGGTTCATGGCGCTACAAGGTCGTTGAACAGGCTTTGTGTGAAATATAGTAGAGTCTAGGACTGCTTTTATTGTCCTGGTGGCCCAGAGGTAGCATATCCCGGTCACAATTATAAGATCGTGGGTTTGAATCCTGGTAGGGTGAGGTGTTGATTATATGTAGAAGTCCGAGTGATTTATTGGGCTAATGAAATATATATGGATCCTCGTGTTTCCAAGCCGGATTTGGTGAAAGGTTGCTCTGATCACCTAAGCGGCACGGGTGGTCTCCATTAGAGGTTCATGCGCCATAAGGTCGCTCAACAGTCTTTGTGTAAATATAGTAGAGTCTAGGACTGCTTTATTGTCCCAGGCTCAGAGGCAGACACCCCGCCAATTATAAGATCGTGGGTTCAAATCCTGGTAGAGTTAGGTGTTGATTATATGTAAAAGTCCACGTGCTTTATTGGGCTAATGAAATATATATGGATCCTCGTGTTTCGAAACCGGATTTGGTAAAACGTTGCTCTGATCACCTAAGCGGCATTGGTGGTCCCCATTAGAGGTTCATGGCGCCATAAGGTCGTTGAACAGGCTTTGTGTGAAATATAGTAGAGTCTAGGACTGCTTTTCTTGTCCTGGTGGCCCAGAGGTAGCGTTCCCCGGTCACAATTATAAGATCGTGGCTTCAAATCCTGGTGGGGTGTGGCTTTGATTATATGTAGAAGTCTGCGTGCTTTAATGGGCTAATGAAATATTTATGGATCCTCGGGTTTCGAAGCCGTATTTGGTTAAACGTTGCTCTGATCACCTAAGCGGCACGGGTGGTCCCCTATAGTGGTTCATAGCGCCATAAGCTCGTTGAACAGGCTTTGTGTGAAATATAGTAGAGTCTAGAACTGCTTTTATTGTCGTGGTGGCCCAGAGGTAGCACACCCCGGTCACAAATATAAGATCGTGGGTTTGAACCCTGGTGGGGTGAGGTGTTGATTATATGTAGAAGTCCGCGTGCTTTATTGGGCTAATGAAATATATATGGATCCTTCTTGTTTCGAAGCCGCATTTAGTAAAACGTTGGTCTGATCACCTAAGCGGCACGGGTGGTCCCCATTAGAGGTTCATGGCGCCATAAGCTCGTTGAACAGGCTTTGTGTGTATTATAGCAGAGTCTAGGACTGCTCTTAGTGTCCTGGTGGCCCAGAGGTAGCGTTCTCGGGTCACAATTGAATATCTGGGTCTGAATCCCAGGTGTGTTGTTGATTATGCGAAGAAGTAAGCGCGGTTTAATGGTCTAATGAAATATATATGGATCCTCGGGTTTCGAAGCCACATTTGGTAAAACGTTGCTCTGATCACCTAAAACGGCATGGGTGGTCCCTATTAGAGGTTCACGGCACATAAGCTCTCATGGAAATTAGGCTTTGTGTGAAATATAGCAGAGTCTAGGACTGCTTTTATTGTCCTGGTGGCCCAGCGGTAGCGTTCCCCGGTCACAATTATAAGATCGTTGGTTCAAATCCTGGTGGGGTGAGGTGTTGATTACATGTAGAAGTCTGCGTGCTTTATTGGGCTAATGAAAAATATATGGATCCTCGGGTTTCGAAGCCGCATTTGGTAAAACGTTGCTCTGATTACCTAAGCGGCACGGGTGGTCCCCATTAGAGGTTCACGGCGCCATAAGCTCGTTGAACAGGCTTTGTGTGAAATATAGGAGAGTCTAGCAATGCTTTTAGTCTCCTGGTGAGCCAGAGGTAGCGTTCCCCGGTCATAATTAGAAGATCGTGGGTTCGAATCCTGGTGGGGTGAGGTGTTGATTATATGAAGAAGTCCGCGTGCTTTATTGGGCTAATGAAATATATATGGATCCTCGTGCTTCAAAGCCGCATTTGGTAAAACGTTGCTCCGATCACCTAAGCGGCATGGGTGGTCCTCATCAGAGGTTCACGGCGCCATAAGCTCGTTGAACAGGTTTTGTGTGAAATATAGCAGAGTCTAGGACTGCTTTTATTGTCCTGGTGGCCCAGAGGTAGCGTTCCCCGGTCACAATTATAAGATCGTGGGTTCAAATCCTGGTGGGGTGAGGTGTTGATTAAATGTAGAAGTCCACGTGCTTTATTGGGCTAATGAAATATATATGGATCCTTCTTGTTTCGAAGCCGCATTTGGTAAAATGTTGGTCTGATCACCTAAGCAGCACGGTTGGTCCCCATTAGAGTTTCACGGCGCCATAAGCTCGTTGAACAGGCTATGTGTGAAATATAGCAGAGTCTAGGACTACTTTTATTGTCCTGGTGGCCCAGAGGTAGCGTTCCCCGGTCACAATTATAAGATCGTGGGTTCGAATCCTGGTGGGGTGTGTTGTTGATTATATGTAGAAGTCCGCGTGCTTTATTGGGTTAATGAAATATATATGGATCCTCGTGTTTCGAAGCCAGATTTGGTAAAACGTTGCCCTGATCACTTAAGCGGCACGGGTGGTCCCCATTAGAGGTTCACGGCGCCATAAGCTCGTTGAACAGGCTTTGTGTGAAATATAGCAGAGTCTAGGACTGCTTTTATTGTCCTGGTGGCCCAGAGGTAGCATCCCCCGGTCACAATTATAAGATTGTTGGTTCAAATCCTAGTGGGGTGAGGTGTTGATTATATGTAGAAGTCCGCGTGCTTTATTGGGCTAATGAAATATATATGGATCCTCGTGTTTCGAAGCCAGATTTGGTAAAACGTTGCCCTGATCACCTAAGCGGCACGGGTGGTCCCCATTAGAGGTTCATGGCGCCATAAGGTCGTTGACCAGGCTTTGTGTGAAATATAGAAGAGTCTAGGACTGCTTTTATTGTCCTGGTGGCCCAGAGGTAGCATATCCCGGTCACAATTATAAGATCGTGGGTTTGAATCCTGGTAGGGTGAGGTGTTGATTATATGTAGAAGTCTGAGTGATTTATTGGGCTAATGAAATATATATGGATCCTCGTGTTTCCAAGCCGGATTTGGTAAAAGGTTGCTCTGATCACCTAAGCGGCACGGGTGGTCTCCATTAGAGGTTCATGGCACCATAAGGTCGTTCAACAGTCTTTGTGTGAAATATAGTAGAGTCTAGGACTGCTTTTATTGTCCTTGTGGCTTAGAGGTAGCATACCCCGGTCACAATTATAAGATCGTGGGTTTGAATCCTGGTGGGGTGAGGTGTTGATTATATGTAGAAGTCCGCATTCGGTAAAACGTTGCTCTGATCACCTAAGCGGCACGGGTGGTCTCCATTAGAGGTTCATGGCACCATAAGGTCGTTCAACAGTCTTTGTGTGAAATATAGCAGAGTCTAGGACTGCTTTTATTGTCCTAGTGGCCCAGAGGTAGCGTTTCCTGGTCACAATTATAAGATCGTGGGTTCAAATCCTGGTAGGGTGAGGTGTTGATTATATGTAAAAGTCCGCGTGCTTTATTGGGCTAATGAAATATATATGGATCCTCGTGTTTCGAAACAGGATTTGGTAAAACGGTGCTCTGATTACCTAAGCGGCCCGGGTGGTCCCCATTAGAGGTTCATGGTGCCATAAGATCGTTGAACAGGCTTGTGTGAAATATAGTAGAGTCTAGGACTGCTTTTATTGTCCTGGTGGCCCAGAGGTAGCGTTCCCCGGTCACAATTATAAGATCGTGGCTTCAAATCCTAGTGGGGTGAGGCTTTGATTATATGTAGAAGTCTGCGTGCTTTATTGGGCTAATGAAATATTTATGGATCCTCGGGTTTCGAAGCCGCATTTGGTTAAACGTTGCTCTGATCACCTAAGCGGCACGGGTGGTCCCCTATAGTGGTTCATAGCGCCATAAGCTCGTTGAACAGGCTTTGTGTGAAATATAGTAGAGTGTAGAACTGCTTTTATTGTCGTGGTGGCCCAGAGGTAGCATACCCCGGTCACAATTATAAGATCGTGGGTTTGAACCCTGGTGGGGTGAGGTGTTGATTATATGTAGAAGTCCGCGTGCTTTATTGGGCTAATGAAATATATATGGATCCTTCTTGTTTCGAAGCCGCATTTAGTAAAACGTTGGTCTGATCACCTAAGCGGCACGGGTGGTCCCCATTAGAGGTTCATGGCGCCATAAGCTCGTTGAACAGGCTTTGTGTGTAATATAGCAGAGTCTAGGACTGCTCTTAGTGTCCTGGTGGCCCAGAGGAAGCGTTCCCCGGTCACAATTAGAAGATCTTGGGTTCGAATCCTGGTGGGGTGTGTTGTTGATTATATGAAGAAGTGAGCGTGCTTTATTGGGCTAATGAAATATATATGGATCCTCGTGTTTCGAAGCCGCATTTGGTAAAACGTTGCTCTAATCACCTAAACGGCATGGGTGGTCCCCATTAGAGGTTCACGGCGCCATAAGCTCACTGAACAGGCTTTGTGTGAAATATAGCAGAGTCTAGGACTGCTTTTATTGTCCTGGTGGCCCAGCGGTAGCGTTCCCCGGTCACAATTATAAGATCGTTGGTTCAAATCCTGGTGGGGTGAGGTGTTGATTACATGTAGAAGTCGGCGTGCTTTAATGGTCTAATGAAATATATATGGATCCTCGGGTTTCGAAGCCACATTTGGTAAAACGTTGCTCTGATCACCTAAGCAGCACGGGTGGTCCCCATTAGAGGTTCACGGCGCAATAAGCTCGTTGAACAGGCTTTGTGTGAAACATAGCAGAGTCTAGGACTGCTTTTATTGTCCTGGTGGCCCAGAGGTAGCATTCCCCGGTCACAATTATAAGATCGTGGGTTCAAATGCTGGTGGGGGTGAGGTGATGATTATATGTAGAAGTCTGCGTGCTTTATTGGGCTAATGAAAAATATATGGATCCTCGGGTTTCGAAGCCGCATTTGGTAAAACGTTTCTCTGATTACCTAAGCAGCACGGGTGGTCCCCATTAGAGGTTCACGGCGCCATAAGCTCGTTGAACAGGCTTTGTGTGAAATATAGGAGAGTCTAGGAATGCTTTTAGTCTCCTGGTGAGCCAGAGGTAGCGTTCCCCGGTCATAATTAGAAGATCGGGTCTGAATCCTGGTGGGGTGAGGTGCTGATTATGTTAAGAAGTGAGTGCTTTTATTGGGCTAATGAAATATATATGGATCCTCGTGTTTCGAAGCCGCATTTGGTAAAACGTTGCTCTAATCACCTAAACAGCATGGGTGGTCCCCATTAGAGGTTCACGGCGCCATAAGCTCATTGAACAGGCTTTGTGTGAAATATAGCAGAGTCTAGGACTGCTTTTATTGTCCTGGTGGCCCAGCGGTAGCGTTCCCCGGTCACAATTATAAGATCGTTGGTTCAAATCCTGGTGGGGTGAGGTGTTGATTACATGTAGAAGTCCGGGTGCTTTAATGGTCTAATGAAATATATATGGATCCTCGGGTTTCGAAGCCACATTTGGTAAAATGTTGCTCTGATCACCTAAGCGGCACGGGTGGTCCCCATTAGAGGTTCACGGCGCCATAAGCTCGTTGAACAGGCTTTGTGTGAAACATAGCAGAGTCTAGGACTGCTTTTATTGTCCTGGTGGCCCAGAGGTAGCGTTCCCCGGTCACAATTATAAGATCGTGGGTTCAAATCCTGGTGGGGTGAGGTGTTGATTAAATGTAGAAGTCCACGTGTTTTATTGGGCTAATGAAATATATATGGATCCTTCTTGTTTCGAAGCCGCATTTGGTAAAATGTTGGTCTGATCACCTAAGCAGCACGGGTGGTCCCCATTAGAGTTTCACGGCGCCATAAGCTCGTTGAACAGGCTATGTGTGAAATATAGCAGAGTCTAGGACTGATTTTATTGTCCTGGTGGCCCAGAGTTAGCGTCCCCCGGTCACAATTATAAGATTGTGGGTTCAAATCCTGGTGGGGTGAGGTGTTGATTATATGTAGAAGTCCGCGTGCTTTATTGGGTAAATGAAATATATATGGATCCTTGTGTTTCGAAGCCAGATTTGGTAAAACGTTGCCCTGATCACTTAATCGGCACGGGTGGTCCCCATTAGAGGTTCACGGCGCCATAAGCTCGTTGAACAGGCTTTGTGTGAAATATAGCAGAGTCTAGGACTGCTTTTATTGTCCTGGTGGCCCAGAGGTAGCATCCCCCGGTCACAATTATAAGATTGTTGGTTCAAATCCTTGTGGGTTGAGGTGTTGATTATATGTAGAAGTCCGCGTGCTTTATTGGGTTAATGAAATATATATGGATCCTCGTGTTTCGAAGCCAGATTTGGTAAAACGTTGCCCTGATCACCTAAGCGGCACGGGTGGTCCCCATTAGAGGTTCATGGCGCCATAAGGTCGTTGAACAGGCTTTGTGTGAAATATAGTAGAGTCTAGGACTGCTTTTATTGTCCTGGTGGCCCAGAGGTAGCATATCCCGGTCACAATTTTAAGATCGTGGGTTTGAATCCTGGTAGGGTGAGGTGTTGATTATATGTAGAAGTCCGAGTGATTTATTGGGCTAATGAAATATATATGGATCCTCGTGTTTCCAAGCCGGATTTGGTAAAAGGTTGCTCTGATCACCTAAGCGGCACGGGTGGTCTCCATTAGAGGTTCATGGCGCCATAAGGTCGTTCAACAGTCTTTGTGTGAAATATAGTAGAGTCTAGGACTGCTTTTATTGTCCTTGTGGCTCAGAGGTAGCATACCCCGGTCACAATTATATGATCGTGGGTTTGAATCCTGGTGGGGTGAGGTGTTGATTATATGTAGAAGTCCGCATTCGGTAAAACGTTGCTCTAATCACCTAAGTGGCACGGGTGGGCCCCATTAGAGGTTCACGGCGCCATAAGCTCGTTGAACAGGCTTTGTGTGAAATATAGCAGAGTCTAGGACTGCTTTTATTGTCCTAGTGGCCCAGAGGTAGCGTTCCCCGGTCACAATTATAAGATCGTGGCTTCAAATCCCGGTGGGGTGAGGCTTTGATTATATGTAGAAGTCTGCGTGCTTTATTGGGCTAATGAATATTTATGGATCCTCGGGTTTCGAAGCCGCATTTGGTTAAACGTTGCTCTGATCACCTAAGCGGCACGGGTGGTCCCCTATAGTGGTTCATAGCGCCATAAGCTCGTTGAACAGGCTTTGTGTGAAATATAGTAGAGTCTAGAACTGCTTTTATTGTCGTGGTGGCCCAGAGGTAGCATACCCCGGTCACAATTATAAGATCGTGGTTTGAACCCTGGTGGGGTGAGGTGTTGATTATATGTAGAAGTCCGCGTGCTTTATTGGGCTAATGAAATATATATGGATCCTTCTTGTTTCGAAGCCGCATTTAGTAAAACGTTGGTCTGATCACCTAAGCGGCACGGGTGGTCCCCATTAGAGGTTCATGGCGCCATAATCTCCTTGAACAGGCTTTGTGTGTAATATAGCAGAGTCTTGGACTGCACTTAGTGTCCTGGTGGCCCAGAGGTAGCGTTCCCCGGTCACAATTAGAAGATCTTGGGTTCGAATCCTGGTGGGGTGTGTTGTTGATTATATGAAGAAGTGAGCGTGCTTTATTGGGCTAATGAAATATATATGGATCCTCGTGTTTCGAAGCCGCATTTGGTAAAACGTTGCTCTAATCACCTAAACGGCATGGGTGGTCCTCATTAGAGGTTCACGGCGCCATAAGCTCATTGAACAGGCTTTGTGTGAAATATAGCAGAGTCTAGGACTGCTTTTATTGTCCTGGTGGCCCAGCGGTAGCGTTCCCCGGTCACAATTATAAGATCGCTGGTTCAAATCCTGGTGGGGTGAGGTGTTGATTACATGTAGAAGTCCGCGTGCTTTAATGGTCTAATGAAATATATATGGATCCTCGGGTTTCGAAGCCACATTGGTAAAACGTTGCTCTGATCACCTAAGCGGCACGGGTGGTCCCCATTAGAGGTTCACGGCGCCATAAGCTCGTTGAACAGGCTTTGTGTGAAACATAGCAGAGTCTAGGACTGCTTTTTATTGTCCTGGTGGCCCAGATGCAGCATTCCCCGGTCACAATTATAAGATCGGGTTCAAAAATGCTGGTGGGTGAGGTGTTGATTATATGTAGAAGTCTGCGTGCTTTATTGGGCTAATGAAAAATATATGGATCCTCGGGTTTCGAAGCCGCATTTGGTAAAACGCGTTGCTCTGATCACCTAAGCTTAACGGTGGTCCCTAGACAGAGGTTCACGGCGCCATAAGCCTGTTGAACAGGCTTTGTGTGAAATATAGGAGAGTCTAGGAATGCTTTTAGTCTCCTGGTGAGCCAGAGGTAGCGTTCCCCGGTCATAATTAGAAGATCGTGGGTTCGAATCCTGGTGGGGTGAGGTGTTGATTATATGAAGAAGTCCGCGTGCTTTATTGGGCTAATGAAATATATATGGATCCTCGTGCTTCGAAGCCGCATTTGGTAAAACGTTGCTCCGATCACCTAAGCGGCATGGGTGGTCCCCATCAGAGGTTCACGGCGCCATAAGCTCGTTGAACAGGCTTTGTGTGAAATATAGCAGAGTCTAGGACTGCTTTTATTGTCCTGGTGGCCCAGAAGTAGCGTCCCCCGGTCACAATTATAAGATTGTTGGTTCAAATCCTGGTGGGGTGAGGTGTTGATTATATGTAGAAGTCCGCGTGCATTAATGGTCTAATGAAATATATATGGATCCTCGGGTTTCGAAGCCACATTTGGTAAAACGTTGCTCTGATCACCTAAG
This sequence comes from Homarus americanus, assembly GCF_018991925.1. Taxonomy (NCBI): domain Eukaryota; kingdom Metazoa; phylum Arthropoda; class Malacostraca; order Decapoda; family Nephropidae; genus Homarus; species Homarus americanus. The sequence continues at coordinate 2,550 of NW_024741986.1, read as the reverse complement.
CGGCACGGGGGTCCCCATTAGAGGTTCACGGCGCCATAAGCTCGTTGAACAGGTTTTTTGTGAAATATAGCAGAGTCTAGGAATGCTTTTAGTGTCCTGGTGGGCCAGATGTAGCGTTCCCCGGTCACAATTATAAGATCGTGGGTTCAAATCCTGGTGGGGTGAGGTGTTGATTATATGTAGAAGTCCGCATGCTTTATTGGGCTAATGAAATATACATGGATCCGCGTGTTTCGAAGCCAGATTTGGTAAAACGTTGCCCTGATCACCTAAGCGGCACGGGTGGTCCCCATTAGAGGTTCATGGTGCCATAAGGTCGTTGAACAGGCTTTGTGTGAAATATAGCAGAGTCTAGGACTGCTTTTATTGTCCTAGTGGCCCAGAGGTAGCGTTTCCTGGTCACAATTATAAGATCGTGGGTTCAAATCCTGGTAGGGTGAGGTGTTGATTATATGTAAAAGTCCACGTGCTTTATTGGGCTAATGAAATATATATGGATCCTCGTGTTTCGAAACCGGATTTGGTAAAACGTTGTTCTGATCACCTAAGCGGCACTGGTGGTCCCCATTAGAGGTTCATGGCGCCATAAGGTCGTTGAACAGGCTTTGTGTGAAATATAGTAGAGTCTAGGACTGCTTTTCTTGTCCTGGTGGCCCAGAGGTAGCGTTCCCCGGTCACAATTATAAGTTCGTGGCTTCAAATCCTGGTGGGGTGAGGCTTTGATTATATGTAGAAGTCTGCGTGCTTTATTGGGCTAATGAAATATTTATGGATCCTCGGGTTTCGAAGCCGCATTTGGTTAAACGTTGCTCTGATCACCTAAGCGGCACGGGTGGTCCCCTATAGTGGTTCATAGCGCCATAAGCTCGTTGAACAGGCTTTGTGTGAAATATAGTAGAGTCTAGAACTGCTTTTATTGTCGTGGTGGCCCAGAGGTAGCATACCCCGGTCACAATTATAAGATCGTGGGATTGAACCCTGGTGGGGTGAGGTGTTGATTATATGTAGAAGTCCGCGTACTTTATTGGGCTAATGAAATATATATGGATCCTTCTTGTTTCGAAGCCGCATTTAGTAAAACGTTGGTCTGATCACCTAAGCGGCACGGGTGGTCCCCATTAGAGGTTCATGGCGCCATAAGCTCGTTGAACAGGCTTTGTGTGTATTATAGCAGAGTCTAGGACTGCTCTTAGTGTCCTGGTGGCCCAGAGGTAGCGTTCCCCGGTCACAATTAGAAGATCTTGGGTTCGAATCCTGGTGGGGTGTGTTGTTGATTATATGAAGAAGTGAGCGTGCTTTATTGGGCTAATGAAATATATATGGATCCTCGTGTTTCGAAGCCGCATTTGGTAAAACGTTGCTCTAATCACCTAAACGGCATGGGTGGTCCCCATTAGAGGTTCACGGCGCCATAAGCTCATTGAACAGGCTTTGTGTGAAATATAGCAGAGTCTAGGATTGCTTTTATTGTCCTGGTGGCCCAGCGGTAGCGTTCCCCGGTCACAATTATAAGATCGTTGGTTCAAATCCTGGTGGGGTGAGGTGTTGATTACATGTAGAAGTCCGCGTGCTTTAATGGTCTAATGAAATATATATGGATCCTCGGGTTTCGAAGCCACATTTGGTAAAACGTTGCTCTGATCACCTAAGCGGCACGGGTGGTCCCCATTAGAGGTTCACGGCGCCATAAGCTCGTTGAACAGGCTTAGTGTGAAACATAGCAGAGTCTCGGACTGCTTTTATTGTCCTGGTGGCCCAGAGGTATCATTCCCCGGTCACAATTATAAGATCGTGGGTTCAAATGCTGGTGGGGTGAGGTGTTGATTATATGTAGAAGTCTGCGTGCTTTATTGGGCTAATGAAAAATATATGGATCCTCGAGTTTCGAAGCCGCATTTGCTAAAACGTTGCTCTGATTACCTAAGCGGCACGGGTGGTCCCCATTAGAGGTTCACGGCGCCATAAGCTCGTTGAACAGGCTTTGTGTGAAATATAGGAGAGTCTAGCAATGCTTTTAGTCTCCTGGTGAGCCAGAGGTAGCGTTCCCCGGTAATAATTAGAAGATCGTGGGTTCGAATCCTGGTGGGGTGAGGTGTTGATTATATGAAGAAGTCCGCGTGCTTTATTGGGCTAATGAAATATATATGGATCTCATGTTTCGAAGCCGCATTTAAAAACATTCCAATCACCTAAACGGCATGGGTGGTCCCCATTAGAGGTTCACGGCGCCATAAGCTCGTTGAACAGGCTTTGTGTGAAATATAGCAGAGACTAGGAAGGCTTTTAGTGTCCTGGTGGGCCAGAGGCAGCGTTCCCCGGTCACAATTGGAAGATCGTGGGTTCGAATCCTGGTGGGGTGAGGTGTTGATTATGTGAAGAAGTCCGCATGCTTTATTGGGCTAATGAAATATATATGGATTCTCATGTTTCGAAGCCGCATTTGGTAAAACGTTGCTCTGATCACCTAAGCGGCATGGGTGGTCCCCATTAGAGGTTCACGGCGCCAAAAGCTCGTTAAACAGGCTTTGTGTGAAATATAGCAGAGTCTAG
>NW_024741985.1:0-9162 GCF_018991925.1 Homarus americanus | reverse complement strand
GATTTTGTTATACTCGATCAGGGACTTTGTTATACTCGATCAGAGGGCTTTGTTATACTCAATCAGGGGTGTTTGTTTTACTCGTCTCGTGACTTTGTTATATTCGGTCAGGTGCCTTTCTTATACTCGATTAGTAGACTTTGTTATACTCGATCAGGGCACTTTGTTATACTCGATCAGGGTACTTTGTTATACTCGATCAGGGTACTTTGTTATACTCGATCAGGGGACTTTGTTATACTCGATCAGGAGAATTTGTTATACGCGATCTTGGGACTTTGTTATACGCCATTAGGGTCCTTTGTTATACTCGATCAGGGGACTTAGTTATACTCGATCAGGGGACTTTATTGTACTCGATCTGCGGACTTTGTTATACTCGACCAGGGGGCTTTTTTATACTCGATGAGGGGGCGTTGTTATACTCCATTAGGGGACTTTGTTATACTCGAACCAGGGGACTTTTTTATACTCGACCTGGGGGCTTTTTTATACTCGATCAGGGGGTTTTGTTAAACTCGATCAGGGGGCTTTGTTATACTCGATAAGGGGCCTTTGTTATACTCGATGAGGGGGCGTTGTTATACTCCATTAGGGGACTTTGTTATACTCGATCAAGGGACTTTTTTATACTCGATCATGGGCTTTGCTATACTCGATAAGGGGGCTTTGTTATACTCGATCAGGGGACTTTGTTATTCTCGATAAGGTGACTTTGTTGTACTCGATATGCGGACTTTGTTATACTCGACGAGGGGGCTTTTTTATACTCGATGAGGGGGCTTTGTTATACTCGATCAGGGGACTTTGTTAAACTCGATCTGGGAACTTTGTTATACTCGATCTGGGGACTTTGTATATACTCGACTAGGGACATTGTTATATTCGATCAGGTGCCTTTCTTATACTCGATCAGGGGGCTTTTTTACACTCGATGACGGGATCTTTGTTATGTTCGATCAGGGGACTTTTTTATACTCGATCAGAGGACTTTGTTATACTCAGTCTTGGGACTTTGTTATACTCCATTGGGGTCCTTTGTTATACTCGATCAGGGTACTTAGTTATGCTCGATTAGGGCACTTATTTATACTCGATCAGGGGACTTTGTTATACTCGATAAGGGGATTTTGTTATACTCAACCAGGGGCTTTTGTTATACTCGATAAGGGGCCTTTGTTATACTCAATTATGGGACTTTGTTATACTCGACCAGGGGACTTTGTTATACTCGACCAGGGGGCTTTTTTATACTCGATCAGGGTTTTTTTTTAAACTCGATGAGGGGGCTTTGTTATACTCGACCAGGGGCCTTTGTTATACTCGATAAGGGGCCTTTGTTATATTCGATCATGGGACTTTGCTATACTCGACCAAAGGACTTTGTTATACACGAAAAGGGGGCTTCTTTATACTCGATCAGGGGGTTTTGTTAAACTCGATCAAGGGTGTTTGTTATACTCGATCAGGGGACTTTGTTATACCCGATCAGGAGAATTTGTTATACGCGATCTTGGGACTTTGTTATACGCCATTAGGGTCCTTTGTTATACTCGATCAGGGGACTTAGTTATACTCGATCAGGGGACTTTGTTATACTCGATGAGGGGGCTTTGTTATACTCGATAAGGGGCCTTTGTTATACTCGATCAGGGGGCGTTGTTATACTCCATTAGGGGACTTTGTTATACTCGAACCAGGGGACTTTTTTATACTTGACCAGGGGACTTTTTTATACTCGACCAGGGGGCTTTTTTATACTCGATCAGGGGGTTTTGTTAAACTCGATGTGGGTGCTTTGTTATCCTCGATAAGGGGCCTTTGTTATACTCGATCAGGGGGCGTTGTTATACTCCATTAGGGGACTTTGTTATACTCGATCAAGGGACTTTTTTATACTCGATCATGGGCTTTGCTATACTCGATAAGGGGGCTTTGTTATACTCGATCAGGGGACTTTGTTATTCTCGATAAGGTGACTTTGTTGTACTCGATCTGCGGACTTTGTTATACTCGACCAGGGGGCTTTTTTATACTCGATGAGGGGGCTTTGTTATACTCGATCAGGGGACTTTGTTATACTCGATCTGGGGACTTTGTTATACTCGATCTGGGGACTTTGTATATACTCGACTAGGGACATTGTTATATTCGATCAGGTGCCTTTCTTATACTCGATCATGGGGCTTTTTTATACTCGATGACGGGATCTTTGTTATGTTCGATCAGGGGACTTTTTTATACTCGTTCAGAGGACTTTGTTATACTCAATCTTGGGACTTTGTTATACTCCATTGGGGTCCTTTGTTATACTCGATCAGGGTACTTAGTTATGCTCGATTAGGGCACTTATTTATACTCGATCAGGGGACTTTGTTATACTCGATCAGGGGATTTTGTTATACTCGACCAGGGGCTTTTGTTATACTCGATAAGGGGCTTTTGTTATACTCGATTATGGGACTTTGTTATACTCGACCAGGGGACTTTGTTATACTCGACCAGGGGGCTTTTTTATACTCGAGCAGGGTTTTTTTTTTAAACTCGATGAGGGGACTTTGTTATACTCGATCAAGGGACTTTTTTATACTCGATCATGGGCTTTGCTATACTCGATAAGGGGGCTTTGTTATACTCGATCAGGGGACTTTGTTATTCTCGATAAGGTGACTTTGTTGTACTTGATCTGCGGACTTTGTTATACTCGACCAGGGGGCTTTTTTATACTCGATGAGGGGGCTTTGTTATACTCGATCAGGGGACTTTGTTATGCTCGATCTGGGGACTTTGTTATACTCGAACTGGGGACTTTGTATATACTCGACTAGGGACATTGTTATATTCGATCAGGTGCCTCTCTTATACTCGATCAGGGGGCTTTTTTATACTCGATGACGGGATCTTTGTTATGTTCGATCAGGGGACTTTTTTATACTCGATCAGAGGACTTTGTTATACTCAATCTTGGGACTTTGTTATACTCCATTGGGGTCCTTTGTTATACTCGATCAGGGTACTTAGTTATGCTCGATTAGGGCACTTATTTATACTCGATCAGGGGACTTTGTTATACTCGATCAGGGGATTTTGTTATACTCGACCAGGGGCTTTTGTTATACTCGATAAGGGGCCTTTGTTATACTCGATTATGGGACATTGTTATACTCGACCAGGGGACTTTGTTATACTCGACTAGGGGGCTTTTTTATACTCTATCAGGGTTTTTTTTAAAACTCGATGAGGGGGCTTTGTTATACTCGACCAGGGGCGTTTGTTATACTCGATAAGGGGCCTTTGTTATACTCGATCATGGGACTTTGTTGTACTCGACCAAAGGACTTTGTTATACACGAAGAGGGGGCTTCTTTATACTCGATCAGGGGGTTTTGTTAAACTCGATCAAGGGTGTTTGTTTTACTCGACCAGGGGACTTTGTTATTCTCAATCAGGGGGCTTTGTTATACTCGATCAGCGGACTTTGTTATACTCGATCGGGGGGCTTTGTTATAATCGATCTTGTGATTTTGTTATACTCGATCAGGGGACTTTAGTATACTCGATCAGGGGACTTTGTTATTTTCGACCAGGGGCCTTTGTTATACTCGACCAGGGGGCTTTTTTATACTCGATCAGGGGGTTTTGTTATACTCGATGAGGGGGTTTTGTTAAACTCGATGAGGGGGCTTTGTTATACTCGATCAGGGGACTTTGTTATACTCGGCCAGGGGACTATGTTATACTCGACAAGGGGTTTTTTTATACTCGATGATGGGGCTTTGTTATACTCGATCAAAGTTCTTTGTTGTACTCGATCAGAGACTTTGTTATACTCGACCAGGGGGCTTTTTTATACTCGATGAGGGGGCTTTGTTATACTCGATCAGGGGACTTTGTTATACTCGATCTGGGGACTTTGTTATACTCGATTAGGGGACTTTGTATTTACTCGATTAGGGACATTGATATATTCGATCAGGTGCCTTTCTTATACGAGATCAGAGGACTTTGTTATACTCGATCTTGGGACTTTGTTATAATCCATTAGGGTCCTTTGTTATACTCGATCAGGGGACATTGTTATACTCGCCCAGGGGGCTTTTTTATACTCAATCAGGGGTTTTGTTAAACTCGATGAGGGGGCTTTGTTATACTCGATCAGGGGACTTTGTTATACTCGACCAGGGGACTTTGTTATACTCGACCAGGGGACTTTGTTATAGTCCTTTAGGGGGCTTTGTTATACTCGATCAGGGGACTTTGTTATACTCGATCAGGGAAATTTGTTATACTCGATCAGGGGATCCTGTTATACTCGACTAGGGGCCTTTGTTATACTCGATAAGGGGCCTTTTTATACTCGATCATGGGATTTTATTATACTCGACCAAAGGACTTTGTTATACTCGACCAGGGGCCTTTTTTTTACTCGATCAGGGGGTTTTGTTAAACTCGATCAGGGGTGTTAGTTATACTCGATCAGGGGACTTTGTTATACTCGATCACGAGATTTTGTTATACTCGATCAGGGGGTTTTGTTAAACTCGACCAGGGGCCATTGTTATACTCGATAAGGGTCCTTTGTTATACTCGATCATGGGACTTTGTTATACTCGACCAGGGGACTTTGTTATACTCGACCAGGGGGCTTTTATATACTCAATCAGGGGGTTTTCTTAAACTCGATGAGGGGCCTTTGTTATACTCGATCAGGGGACTGTGTTATACTCGACCATGGGGCTTTTTTATACTCGATGATGGGGCTTTTGTATACTCGATCAAAGTGCTTTGTTGTACTCGATCAGAGACTTTGTTATACTCGACCAGGGGGCTTTTTTATACTCGATGAGGGGGCTTTGTTATACTCGATCAGGGGACTTTGTTATACTCGACAAGGGGACTTTGTTATACTCGATCAGGGGACTTTGTTATACTCGATCAGGGGGCTTTGTTATACTCGATCAGGGGACTTTGTTATACTCGATCAGGTGAATATGTTATACTCGATCAGGGGATCCTGTTATACTCGACGAGGGGCCTTTGTTATACTCGATAAGGGGCCTTTTTTATACCCGATCATGGGATTTTATTATACTCGACCAAAGGACTTTGTTATACTCGACCAGTGGCCTTTTTTACTCGATCTGGGGGTTTTGTTAAACTCGATCAGGGGTGTTTGTTTTACTCGATCAGGGGACTTTCTTATACTCGATCACGGGATTTTGTTATACTCGATCAGGGGGTTTTGTTAAACTCGACCAGGGACCATTGTTATACTCGATAAGGGGCCTTTGTTATACTCGATCATGGGACTTTGTTATACTCGACCAGGGGACTTTGTTATACTCGATCGGGGGGCTTTGTTATACTCGATCTTGTGACTTTGTTATACTCAATCAGGGGGCTTTAGTATACTCGATCAGGGTACTTTGTTATACTCGACCAGGGGGCTTTTACATACTCGATCAGGGGGTTTTGTTAAACTCGATGAGTGGGCTTTGTTATACTCGATCCGGGGACTTTGTTATACTTGGCCAGGGGAATTTGTTATATTCGACCAGGGGGCTTTTTTATACTCGAAGAGGGGGCTTTGTTATACTCGATCAGAGGCTTTGTTATACTCGATAAGGGACTTTGTTATACTCGACCAGGGGGCTTTTTTGTACTCGATGAGGGGGCTTTGTTATACTCGATCAGGGGACTGTGTATATACTCGACTACGGACATTGTTATATTCGATCAGGTGCCTTTCTTATACTCGATCAGGGTCTTTGTTATACTCGATGACGGGACTTTGTTATACTCGATCAGGGGACTTTGTTATAATCGATCAGAGGACTTTGTTATACTCGATCTTGGGACATTGTTATACTCCATTAGGGTCCTTTGTTATACTCGATCAGGGGAAATTGATATTCTCGATCAGGGGACTTTGTTATACTCGATCAGGGGACTTGGTTATACTCGATCAAGGGACTTTGTTATACTCGATCAGGAGAATTTGTTATACTCGATCTTTTGACTTTGTTATACGCCATTAGGGTCCTTTGTTATACTCCATTAGGGCACTTAGTTATACTCGATCAGGGTACTTTGTTATTCTTGCTCAGGGACTTTGTTATACTCGATCTGGGGACTTTGTTATACTCGATCAGGGGACTTTGTATTTACTCGATTAGGGACATTGATATATTCGATCTGGTGCCTTTCTTATACGAGATCAGAGGACTTTGTTATACTCGATCAGGGGACTTTGATATTCTCGATCAGGGGACTTTGTTATACTCGATCAGGGGACTTTGTTATACTCGATCAAGGGACTTTGTTATACTCGATCTGGGGACTTTGTTATACTCGATCAGGGGACTTTGTATATACTCGACTAGGGACATTGTTATATTCGATTAGGTGCCTTTCTTATACTCGATCAGGGGGCTTTGTTATGCTCGATGACGGGACTTTGTTATACTCGATCATGGGACCTTGTTATACTAGATCAGAGGACTTTGTTATACTCGACCAGGGGACTTTGTTATACTCGACCAGGGGACTTTGTTATACTCCATTAGGGTCCTTTGTTATACTCGATCAGGGGATATAGTTATGCTCGATTAGGGGACTTTGTTATACTCGACCAGGGGACTTTGTTATACTCGATCAGGGGATTTTGTTATACAAGAATAAGGTACTTTGTTATACTCGATCTTGGGACTATGTTATACGCCATTAGGGTCCTTTGTTATACTCGATCAGGGAACTTAGTTATAAGCGATCAGGTGACTTTGTTATACTCGATCAGGGGAATTTGTTATAATCGATCAGGGGATCCTGTTATACTCGACCAGGGGCCTTTGTTATACTCGATAAGGGGCCTTTTTTATACTCGATCATGGGAACTTTGTTATACTCGACCAAAGGACTTTGTTTTACTCGACCAGGGGCCTTTTTTTTACTCGATCAGGGGGTTTTGTTAAACTCGATCAGGGGTCTTTGTTTTACTCCATCAGGGGACTTTGTTATACTCGATCACGGGATTTTGTTATACTCGATCAGGGGGTTTTGTTAAACTCGACCAGGGGCCATTGTTATACTCGATAAGCGGCCTTTGTTATACTCGATCAGGGGGCGTTGTTATAGTCCATTAGGGTCGTTTGTTATACTCGATCAGGGGACTTTGATTTTCTCGATCAGGGTCCTTTCTTTTACTCGATCAGGGGACTTTGCTATAAGCGATCATGGGACTTTGTTATACTCGATCAGGGGTGTTTGTCTTACTCGATCAGGGGACTTTTTATACTCGATCAGGGGACTTTCTTATACTCGCTCAGGAGATTTTGTTATACTCGACCATGGGCCTATGTTATACTCGATAAGGGGCCTTTGTTATACTCGATCAGGGGACATTGTTATTTTCGACCAGTGGCCTTTGTTATACTCGATTCGGGGCCTTTGAAATACTCGATCATGGGACTTTGTTATACTCGACCAGGGGATTTTGTTATACTCGACTTGGGGGCTTTTTTATACGCGATGAGGGGGCTTTGTTCAACTCGATCAGAGGGCTTTGTTATACTTGATCAGGGACTTTGTTTTACTCGACCAAGGGGATTTTTTATACTCGATGAGGGGGCATTGTTATACTCGATGAGGGGACTTTGTTATACTCGATCTGGGGTCTTTGTTATACTCGATCAGGGGACTTTGTATATACTCGACTAGGAACAATGTTATATTCGATCAGGTGCCTTTCTTATACTCGATCAGGGGGCTTTGTTATACTCGATGACTGGACTTTGTTATACTTGACCAGGGGAGTTTGTTATACTCGACCAGTGGACTTTGTTATACTCCATTAGGGTCCTTTGTTATACTCGATCAGGGGACTTTGTTATACTCGATCTTGGGACTTTGTTATACGGCATTAGGGTCCTTTGTTATATCGATTAGGGCACTAAGTTATACTCGATCAGGGGACTTTGTTATACTCGATCAGGGGGCTTTGCTGTACTCGACCAGGGGGCTTTTTCATACTCGATCAGGGGGTTTTGTTAAACTCGATGAGAGGAATTTGTTATACTTGATCAAGGGATTTTGTTATACTAGACGAAGGGCCTTTGTTATATTCGATAAGGGGCCTTTGTTATAGTCGATTATGGGACTTTGTTATACTCGATCATGGGACTTTGTTATACTCGACCAGGGGCCTTATTTATACTCGATCAAGGGGTTTTGTTAAACTCGATGAGGGGCTTTGTTATACTCGATCAGGGGACTTTGTTATACTCGACCAGGGGCCTTTGTTATATTCGAAAAGGGGCCTTTGTTATACTCGATTATGGGACTTTGATATACTCGACCAAAGGACTTTGTTTTATTCGACCAGGGGACTCTTTAGTGAAGCCTGGCCAGGGGACTTTGTTTTACTCGACCAGGGGACTTTGTTATACTCGATCAGGGGCTTTGATATACTCGATCAGCGGACTTTGTTATACTCGCTCAGGGGACTTTAGTATACTCGATCAGGGGACTTTGTTATACTCGATCAGGGGCCTTTGGTATACTCGATAATGGGACTTTGTTATACTCGATTAGGGGACTTTGTTATACTTGATCAGGGGTTTATTGTACTCGATAAGGGGACTTTGTTAAACTCGATCAAGCGTGCTTGTTTTACCTGATCAGGGACTTTGTTATACTCGATCAGGGACTTTGTTATACCTTTAGGGACCAGGGGACTTTGTTATACTCGACCAGGGGACTTTGTTATACTCGATCAGGGGGCTTTGTTATACTCGATCAGGGGACTTTGTTATACTCGATCAGGGAATTTGTTATACTCGATCATGGGACTTTGTTATACTCGACCAGGGGACTTTGTTATACTCGACCAGGGGGCTTTTTTATTCTCGATCAGGGGTTTTTTTAAACTTGATGAGGGGGCTTTGTTATACTCGATCAGGGGACTTTGTTATTCTCGACCAGGGGACTTTGTTATTCTCGACCAAAGGACTTTGTTATACTCGACCAGGGGCCGCTTTTTACTCGATCAAGGGGTTTTGTTAAACTCAATCAGGGGTGTTTGTTTTACTCGATCAGGGGACTTTGTTATACTCGATCACGGGATTTTGTTATACTCGACCAGGGGCCATTGTTACACTCGATAAG
>NW_024741984.1:0-13042 GCF_018991925.1 Homarus americanus | reverse complement strand
AGGTGTTGAGAGACGGGCATTATCTCCCCGTCTGACTCACAACTGTCAGACTCAAGAAGAAAACTACCATCAATGACCCTAACTGTTGATCACCTTGTTACCGTGAGTAATTACTACACTTTCTCCATCACCTCCTGAGACCCATTCACAACATCGGCAAATGAGGTTAATTTTCCCGCAAATTAAAAAAAAAGTTTAATTTCCTTCTGTAAGTAAAATAAAATATTGATCTTTCTGGTGATGTAAATGTACTGTACAGTGTCCTGAAGATACGACTATTCTTATACTCTTGTGCTGTAGCCTAACAAATGATACTAGAAATATTATGGTATTTGTGGCAGTCAAGGTACAGTACATAGCCAGTGACCCTTTAGTACTTATTGGTCTCATTAATTAATCGGGATCTCGTGGAGTTACAGGAAAAATGCAGATTATGACTTTTTACACAAAAAAAAAAATATATATTCTAAAATGTGTATTTCATGTAAAAATTTGCGCAAATGTTTTATAACTTATTTTTTTACTTATAAGATAAAACATTATTTGCACATATTTTCTCCTGTGAATAAAAATGGATCTTGGTTTCTTTGGAAATGCGAGAATATTTTTAATTTTTTTTAATTTACTTTACTTTTTTTTTTTCATTTTTTCTGTTGTGTATGTTTCCATCTCACTCGTCACCATTTTCTAACTCTCTGGTGTTTTAGTAGAAACATTTCAGGTAAATAAACTCAGTAGTTAAAACAGTGGGAATATAAACCAGCGAATAACAGACAGCAGGTAACGTTAAGGTGAGTGAAATATTTGGTCCCAGTACTGACGGTCAGTGAGGACTACGACACACTAGGAGACGGAAGGTACCGACACTGCACTCGACCACCTTCACTTCCCAACTGTATAGTCAGGTACCCTTTCACACTTGGGTCGCCTAAGGGTGCCCTGGGCCTCAGCGAAAGTATACTATAATAATGATAGTGTAAACGCTTTAATTGGTTAACTATATTTTGTTAAAATAAAATACTCATGACGGCAGTTTTATAATTCTGTATTAATATTTCTGAACCACTAAAACAAATGAAAACCGCCCCAAACTTCACCATTGCTAACAGAACTATAATAGTTTCAGTATATTATCGTAGCATTATGTCTTGTTCCCCAAGACGATGTCGGTCATAGAATCACGTGAGGCGTGACGTCATGTGTTAAGGGTCTACAGAATGATGTTTCCTCAAATCATCCAGATAATTAAGACAGTGTGACTTATGATTAGGAGAGCCCGGATGTTCAGGCAAAATACCAGAAATGCCTTCAGTGTATTTGACTATTTTTACAATTTCAGCAAAAAATATCCATTTCCTCTTCATGCGCCAAGTATCGGGACCTCGTGGAGTTACAGGAACAATGCAAATAATCTTTTTTTACTTGAGCAAATTATTCTAAAATGTATATTTCATTTTGATGACATTTAAAAGTTTTTACAAATGTTTTATAACTTATTTTTACTAACAGGATAAAACAGCACTTGTGCATTTCCTCAACTGTGAAAAAAATAGTTCTTGGTTTCTCTCCCTTCCTTAAGTAAGCCGGAGGTAGTCAGCGCTGGTAGCCTGGCGGAGGTAATATATACCTCCTAACATTATCAAACACAACCTTTATAAATGTTAACCCGCTTAGAGTCAACCCACACGCCGCCCAACAACGGATCACTGATGGCGGTGGATAAACACATTAAAATCTCACAAGAAATTAATAGAAAATAACCTTCGTTAATCTGTGGACTAAAAACCACATGTTATAGCTACACTGACAACACCTGTATGTTATTATTATACATTTCTGACAGACCTTTACTCTGTGTCTAGTGAAACACATAAGCCACTGTTTACAAATACAACTAAAAGGACAACAAAATAGTTAACATTAACAGAGGTAAACACAGTCATATAACATGTAGCCACACACCCACGTCCTCTGAGGCCAATAATATCTCGTAATTGGTGAATTCTGAACCTGTGCCTTTGAGCCTAACCTAACTTAAGCTAACCTAACAATAGTTACGATTACATTTAAGGTCAACTGAAAAATGCCTCGTCTGAAGTCCTTAATTGTATTATGAATTCAGTAATCCCATCACTAATGTTGCTTCCCTGTTGCAGTTTTATTAGCACGTGTCGCCAAATGTCTACTACACGGGCACTGTTAAACAATATTAACATCAAAGGTAATTTTTTTTTACCTTTTATTTTAAACTGTTTGGTAGAGTGTTCTGTATTTTTCCAATAGACAGTGATTGCTGACACCCACGCCATATCCTAATTGAAAAACATGGGAGCAGTACGGTGGTCTAATTACATGAGAACAAGAAACCATTTAATTACGTGTCTAGAGCCAGCCGCTTTGGTGATATTTCCTGATTTAGAATTTTATGAAAAAAAGAATAATTCTCACATATTCTGACGTATTGGATCAGACTTTCGAGAATACAGAATCATTTTGTTTTATTATATCTCACAGGAGTTACACTTGGACCTGTCCGCCAATATATAGAATTCGATAAAAGATCTTCATTTATTTTTGTCATATGATGATATAAACCTGAGCTTGAGAAATGACTCGGTATAATACCGCAGGACTAAAATATGACGTGTGCGACATTACAGCACTTAACCACAGTATGAAGACTGGTCTCGTGTTCCAGCATAACAATAGTAGTGATGTCGCTGTTGTGGTAAATAATCCTCTAAGTTGTTGTGGATTCTTATCTTGGTGTTCTTCAAGTGACATATTCCAACTATATCTTACACGCACACACACAAGCAGTTATCATAACACACAGGTATTCATCACAACAGGGATATACAGGCTTGTTATTGTCACCACCAATATCTCACACTTTCCGACGTTCTTCAACTGTGTTAACTTAAGGTACAGGAAATATTACAGTGATAATGGACGTCATCTGTGCGGCAGCTTTTATACAACTCCAATGAACTAAGATCATTGTGTTGATCATGTCGCTGAAAGTTTACCCTCAACACTGATACTAAATACCACACCCTGCCAGGCTCTCATCCACACCCTGACAAGCTCTCATTCCACACCCTGACAAGCTCTCATTGCACACCCTGCCAGTCTCTCCTGCTTCACCCTGCCAGTTACTCACCCCAGACCCTGCCAGTCGCTCATTCCACACTCTGCCTGTTTCTCCTTCTTCACCATGACATTTAGTCATTCCAGACTCTGCCAGACAACCATCAATATATTCCACACTTGGCATCACAGCGCCTCTACATAATCTTCTGTCCCTAAATTCATCGTTATTGTCAATGCTTCTCAATTGTCATTTTCCTCTTCGTCATTTGTCTCCCAAAGTTTTATCAGCACATCTCTTTTAAATTCTTTCTTAAGTATCTTTAATTATTTCATTTATTTACTGTGGAAGTTATTTTACCTTCTCCTGCATCAGCCTGATTGCCTCTACTGTGAAATATTGCTGGTGGGTGGAAAAGTGGGGTCAGCGCTGAATGATAGGAAGCAGGGACTGAGGGCCTTAACATTCTCCTCTTCCGTTGAGGTGATTAAGAGACTGAAGGGTATTGTCAGGGTCGAGGGCTGCCTGGGGTTAAAACACATTGTCCTTGGAGTACATAATGGGGCGGAAAACTGAGATCAAAGTTGATATCGAAACATGGAGGAAATGTTATGTGTAAGATATCCCGGAGGCGCAGAGAGCACTTCTTGAAATGAGGAGGAAGGAAGGATTACAGCAGCTGGTAAGTGTCTCCCACTCATGAAAAGATCAAAGATAAGACGCAAGGCCAATATTCGTTGATTGTGGGTCTTACCTGGTTTGGTGGAGGATCATAGGACAGGTGAGGATGATCAGAGGTTAATGAGTTCTCCTCTATGTTGCTTTACGCTTAACATATATTTTTATATCTATTCAACTAAATTAGCGGATAAGGACAAAGTTGTTACAACGTGTGTGTCAGAGTCACTGAGTCCTCATTGATGCGTTGGCTAGTGTTTGTATAATACTCCGGCCAACCTCCCTGGGGCCGGTCATAGGAGACATTGTGGTGTGTGTGTGTGTGTGTGTGTGTGTGTGTGTGTGTGTGTGTGTGTGTGTGGTGTGTGTGTGTGTGTGTGTGTGTGTGTGTGTGTGTGTGTGCATAATAGCTATGTGACACAGTAGGTCTACATACAACGCACGCACATGAACACATACATGCACAGGAGGACCCGTGAACTGCCGAGTTATTTCATTTTGTTATGTTCACAGCAGGAACATCACCCAACATCATGCTGTGTGGTGTTCACAGCAGGAACATCACCAAACATCATGCTGTGTGGCGTTCACAGCAGGAACATCACCCAACATCATGCTGTGTGGCGTTCACAGCTGGAACATCACCCAACATCATGCTGTGTGGCGTTCACAGCAGGAACATCACCCAACATCATGCTGTGTGGCGTTCACAGCAGGAACATCACCCAACATCATGCTGTGTGGTGTTCACAGCAGGAACATCACCCAACATCATGCTGTGTGGTGTTCACAGCAGGAACATCACCAAACATCACGCTGTGTTTTTTTCACAGTAGGAG
This sequence comes from Homarus americanus, assembly GCF_018991925.1. NCBI lineage: Eukaryota > Metazoa > Arthropoda > Malacostraca > Decapoda > Nephropidae > Homarus > Homarus americanus. Next base: position 8,434 of record NW_024741984.1, on the reverse strand, counting down.
CATCACCCAGCATCATGCTGTGTGGTGTTCACAGCAGGAGCATCACCCAGCATCACGCTGTGTGGTGTTCACAGTAAGAGCATCATCCAGCATCATGCTGTGTGATGTTCACAGCAGGAGCCTCTCGCAGCATCACGCTGTGTGGTGTTCACAGTAGGAGCATCACCCAGCATCATGCTGTGTGGTGTTCACAGCAGGAACATCACCCAGCATCATGCTGTGTGGTGTTCACAGTAGGAGCATCATCCAGCATCATGCTGTGTGGTGTTCACAGCATAAGCATCACCCAGCATCATGCTGTGTGGTGTTCACAGTAGGAGCATCACCCAGCATCATGCTGTGTGGTGTTCACAGCAGGAACATCACCCAGCATCATGCTGTGTGGTGTTCACAGTAGGAGCATCATCCAGCATCATGCTGTGTGGTGTTCACAGCATAAGCATCACCCAGCATCATGCTGTGTGGTGTTCACAGTAGGAGCATCACCCAGCATCATGCTGTGTGGTGTTCACAGCAGGAACATCACCCAGCATCATGCTGTGTGGTGTTCACAGTAGGAGCATCATCCAGCATCATGCTGTGTGGTGTTCACAGCATAAGCATCACCCAGCATCATGCTGTGTGGTGTTCACAGTAGGAGCATCACCCAGCATCATGCTGTGTGGTGTTCACAGCAGGAACATCACCCAGCATCATGCTGTGTGGTGTTCACAGTAGGAGCATCACCCAGCATCATGCTGTGTGGTGTTCACAGCAGGAACATCACCCAGCATCAGGCTGTGTGGTGTTCACAGCAGGAGCATCACCCCCTCATAGGTAGCATTAAGGTAATTAATCATCTGATAAGAATGTTAAGTTGTCTAATCTTCAGTTAAATCCCTTTAATTTATATTTATTTCGACTTGCTCCCGTAAGAGTTTTGTGATATGTTAAAGATAAATCCCTTCCATATTGTCGAGGTCAGATTGGACCAATTTTAATACTGGAAGGGAAAGCTGAACGGCATTTTAATATAGACTTGAATCACATCTGCTTGTGGACAAACACAACCACAACCAGGACGGCAACACCATACTGCTAGCTACAGTATTAGTAATGCTGCAAACTGGGTGTCAATTATTAATTTTCTGTCACGCTAATTAATGCTGTAAACTAGATAACTATTATTCACTCTCTATTTCGCTATTTAATACTTTAAACTCATATAAAATAAAAATAAAATCCCCCAATCAAAGTTTTTATCCGAGACGATATAAAACAACTATTTGTAATAATAATACAAAAGATAATCTATATACACCACAAAAACACATTAATATAATCCTTATCCCTCTCGGCGCCCAATTAGGGTTAACACTATAACTGCAAAAAACAGCCCGAAAACAAAGTTTATAAATCCCTTAATGAAAATTTCATTGCAAAAATATAGTAACAAAATGACATCAACCAGCCAATTTTTAGGATACCGAAAATATCAATGTAAATTCATCATTAGTTGTATGGCGAGTTAATACAAAACTCCAATATACGGCATCACCGTCTGATAAGAACACAAACTTTACATTTACGATAGAGAAAAAACTACATGTGTACATTATCTTCATCTGAAAATAAAGTTTGCATGTGTTCCATTGAAATACATTATCATTTGTGTTATAATGAAAAAAAAAGTCGAACTTAAATTTCATCTTTACATTACGTGATGAACAAAAATAAATACATATGTACTCCATCTGTACCTAAAACAGACACAATGTGAACTTACCTTGTACTGGTGTCTCGACCTGTAAAGACACAAACCAGTGTTAGATACAAGCATTTATCAAGCCCGTTAAATAAACACGAGTAGTATTATATTTTTGAGACTATCACCATGATAAAATAAATCACTAAGGCTAAAGTCAATTATTCCCTCGAGTACATTTCTGGTACCCGAGGCCTTCATTCCTGAAAATGTTACAAACAATGATGAACAAGTTGTTGATATGGAGCTTTACTTGTTACCTACTACTGTACGAGTAAACTGTCTCCATAACTAAGTCTGATCATACCAAGTAAAATGGGAAGGCGGGGAAGAGAGGATTATCATGTGTACAGGAATATCTGGCTACACCAGCGGCATATCCAGGATTTTCTCTGGTGGCAAGATAGAAGATTTCCCCCAAATATTCAATACTTTATCCCATTTTTTCTAACCTAAGACACCTCGAAAAGTATGCATAAAGAACTTTCCTAAAATAGGTGTTCATTTTTAAGAGGATGCTGGCTGCACCCTTCTCCACCCCCACCTCCTCCCTCCATCCTCCTCTGAATCAGCTATTAGTATTTATGTCATAAACTTAGAGAACAGAAATTGGTCTTTATTGCGGGAACAAGACCCACGCTCTCGGGAACAAGACCCACGCTCTCTGGAACAAGACCGATGCTCCTGGGAACTAAACCTATGCTCGAGGGAACAAGACCCACGCTCCCGGGAAGAAGACTCACGCTTCCGGGAAGAAGACCCACGCTTTTAAAGTTCCGAGAGTAAGGCCCATGCTTCCGGGAATAAGTCCCATGTTTTGGGAAAGATGACCCACGTGTCAGAGTCAGGCCCACTCTCTGGCGAGTAAAGCCCACGCTCCCGAGAACAAGACCAACGGACTTAATATGAACGTGGTCTTTGATCTGATTCTGGTCCCAAAACTGCTCGTTCATCTTGGTAAGAGGAAATAGTCTCTGACAGTGCACACCCCTGTGTCCTGCCGGGGACGTATAATAAACCGTGAAGGCTCAACTCTTTCACGTCTCGGTGAAAACTTCTCCGCCAGGATCACCTTTCCCCTGAGAGGCGACATTAGTATCAAAGAGGTAATAGTTGTTGGTACCAAGGAAAATACATCCGCTGCAGCTAAATAAATACATATATATTTCTTTTTTTTTATGTATAACAACATGTGTAATGGACAATATCTCCTCCCCCTTAAGGAAACTTGTTATAGGTCCATAAGGACAAAATATCCTCGATTTCTCCTCACAATACAAAGTGAACATAAAATGTGACTGGATAAATCGATCCAGTCACCGCCAGAAGACAGGCCTACTGTGTAGAGGAGGCGGTGGCGGCCATTGGAGTTCAGGTCAAAACGCAGAAAAACCAACGGACACCAAGGACTGACATTGTTTGGTCTTGCTAAACTGCATAAACTATTAATCATTCGAGTCATGATGTAAGAAGTCTTATAACTGTGTTTATTATTCCTATATTAACAACACACCAGAGTTGAACTGCTGTTATACTCGACGTAAAAACCTTAACTAATAATTTTACTTTTTAGTACAGCAAATGCAATTGATATTTTCATTATGAACTTGCAACAAACAAAGGCATAATTTTCTGTAAACTGCCATGACACATCTCTCATGCCCAGTCAACCCTCAGTCTTAGAGAAACCACATCAAGTGTGGCGGAGCTCTCGGTGAAGACCAAAGAAAATGAAGATTTACCTGGTTGGTGGACTGACAGCAGCGCCGCGGTGGTCATTACTCTCACTAACTTATGACTCCTAATGAACCCTCCGGCCAGTATATTGATAATTTACAACTGGTGAGGAACATAACAGAATTTTCAGCTCTCGTCGCTTCCTCGTAAATCAAGGAAGGAGGTCAACTTTGTTCCTCGTGTCGGCCGAGTTACGTAATCAAGTCTTGCCACACTCGCCTTCACTGCCACTAACAGGACGATAAAAACCTTGACGAGTCTGTGAGTGTTGTGACGTCTGTCTGTAGTTTATTGTCTAAGACACTTACGTTGTGTTTCCTCCTGTAGAAATCATCGTGTATCACCAACAGTCCATCTTAACAAACATACACCACTTATCCCTTCATCTGTTTACTCCCTGGAGACTCACTGAGGGGAAAATGTCTCATCTTTCTGCCACTTAAGTTCTTGAAGTATATTTACTTATTTACTTGATTTAGAAATTTTTTCTCTTCTCTCGATTATCAGCCAATATAAACAGAATGGTAAGTTCTCTCTCGTGGGCTGGATGGTTCACAGATCTCTAGCGGACTCTTAACTAACATCCTCATTTCTACTGCCGCATCATTGTCATTAAGAGAGGACATCAAACCTGTATATTTCTTCTTAGTTTCGATATGTTTCATGATGGTAATATACGGTATATATTTCCTTACCTTTTTAATTAATGATAATAAATTCTTGTTCTACCTTCTCGTGTACATTTGTTTTCCTCCTCCGGTATTGATCGTGTGTGTACTGTAAGTCATCTTGAGTCTCTCTCTTGGCCGTTCAGGTAAGAAGCTTCCTCATGTTGATTTATGTTCCACGATAAACACAACCACAGTCAGTAAACACCCACGGCCAGTAAACACCCACTGTCAGTAAACACCCACGCTCAGTAAACACCCACGGTCAGTAAACACCCACGGTCAGTACACACCCACGGTCAGTAAATAGTAAACAACCACGGTCAGTAAATAGTGAACACCCACGGTCAGTAAATAGTAAACACCCACGGTCAGTAAACAATTTACATTCTACCTGAAGTTACCCCAATAAACTTACTTCACCTGTATCGGTCTCAAGTTACTTCATACAAAAAGCCGAGAATCTCATAATGCTTTGACCAGACTGTGAACTACTGACGTAACGCTAGCCTCGCACACATCATCATACGACGCCTCATAACCATTGACAATTGGGAACTTTTACCGACCACCAGTAAACTTGAGATAGACGCCATATTTGGTCCTTAAAAGTTCATAATTTTCTGGCCAAACTAAAATGATTCATCGGCGGCGACAAATATCCTTGGAGACTCCCAACTGTCTCACTTCAGAAGGTTATGAACTCTATCAGTCTTGACTCAGACAAAATGTGAACTATCAAACATATTCTGCTTTTAAAGATTTTTTATATCATCTTTTACACTTATGATGTGAGTCATGAATTATGATGAGTGTGTCGGAGTCTTGTGCAACATGAGGATAGTTGTGGCGAGTAATGATAAAAATACATAGTTGATAAGTATTGATTTTAATAAAAATATTATCTACTGTGAGTTATATTTTGGTTTTAAGCGTTTTTGGCTTCACTGTTTACAGTAGGCGACTTTGGCTTTAATTGGTCATACAAGACAGCTTTCGCTTCACTGGTCATACAAGACAGCTTTGGTTTCACTGGTTACAACAGGCGACTTTGGCTTCACTGGTTACAATTGGCGACTTTAAGAATTTAAATTAACAAGAAAGATTACATGGCTGACAGTACCTCCTCTCTCAGTCTCTCAGCAAGGAAGATAATGTAAGGCAGAGGGCTGATTCCCTCACTATTTTCTAACAGTCTTAATGATATTCTGTCACCAAACTCTGTCTCTAGTCATCACATTGTCACCCATTGTTGACGACTGGGCAATTAAGTATTTCTCCCATAAGGTCAACTATTCACCTGGACAGAATCTACTGCTCTCGAGTCCCTCCATCATTAACTCTTACACCTGTGATTTAAGCTTTTCTCAGGTAAATTAGTCGGTGACATATTTATTAAATTTTATTAATTACCTAATTTGCAATTACCTTTAAGTAAATATCCGATGCCTTATTAAAATCAGGTTAAATATGTCTTAAAATTTACCTCAGTAATCTGTGTTACGAGGATGTTTTAGTAAATAAGGTGACAAGACCTCCCACGTACAGAAACATGTTATCCTGCTGACGTGAAATAACAAGCGCTCTCACACAGTCTACTTACCCCTCCTGCCGCCAGAGCGCCACCTGTCACACATAACTCCCTCAATATCATTGTCAAGATGGTTGGCCAAACATTGTTAAACATTAAAGAGTCACACTGTGCTCAACCTTCTAGGATGCTTCGTTCTAGACTTCCTCTTAGATATGTGACTTTGAACTTTTGATGATCTTGAGCTTGACCTTTGACTTTGACCTCTCAAGATAGTTTAGTGTTTATTGTATACATAACGTAGTTCATCCGTGACTTCTGGTCTATTTTGGTGCAGACATGGCTGAGATATGTTTTATTATATTATTGGTGGCGATGGTGTAGTAACAGAGAGAGAGAGAGAGAGAGAGAGAGAGAGAGAGGACATTTGTTGCTCCTGACTGGATCTTTTTCTTAAGTCATTATTACCATTAAACTGTTGAGGTAATACCAACCATATAACATTATATTCTCCAACAAGTTACCTATCCTTCATGGGAGGTGAGGAGAGGGAGGAGAGGGGAGGAAGGATAGGGGAGGTAGGTGAGGGGAGGTAGGTTAGGGGAGGGAGGTTAGGGGAGGAGAAGCGGAGTGAGGGGATGGAGAGTTCTTACATCAGGATATTTTCTTTTCTTAAGCAAAATCCAAAAAAGAAAGAACAATATAACTTTCACTTCACCTCTTCCTCCCTCCCATGACACCTTATATCACCTTTATATAACTCACAAATATAACCCGACTAATATTCTTCTACCATGTTCATTAATCTATTAGTTAATATATCATAACACACAATTCTTAACAGCTTAGACCGAAAGCATAAAAAGTGTTACTCTACGAAACTCATTATCAAGATGTTCTCTCCCTGGCTTTCTTTGTCACACTCTAGTAACACTGTGTAACATTTTCCAGGAGTAAATGACCAACTTAACCCATTCTATCCAGTGGAGAGAAAAGGAGAAAATGTGTGGTGGGAAAAGAGTTTTCTCTGGAATTCACGCTGGTTGTGGAGACGAGAATAAAAGTCAGTGTTAAGTCAGGAAGTACAACACTATGTAGGCCGATATAGCAGGGAGAGCGGCGTCATACTTGTCATTGTGTATATCCGACAAGTTCTGAGGCTTTGTTTACTACACCCGCGATGCTTCTCACCACGATAAAATAATGATAATAAAACCAAAACAAACAAAAAACTTAACCACAATCTTTCCCTCGAGATAATTTTTTCCCTACAAAGAAACAAAAGCATCGTATAATCCTTAAGACCCTAGAATGAGGCCACAAGCGCCGCCGTAACTGTTATGTATACCCACATTAATAGTATATATACGGACCAGCCTTCTGCTGCACCAGACAAAAGGTAAACTGTCTCTCACTCTACTTATGCTGAGGTAAGGCGCCAGCATCATCCTTTATGGTGAAACTAACTAAAGGTTTTTAAACTACACAGGATAGTACAGTACACAGGGTGGAGGGGATAGTACAGTACACGGGGTGGAGGATAGTACAGTACACAGGGTGGAGGATAGTACAGTACACGGGGTGGAGGATAGTACAGTACACGGGGTGGAGGATAGTATAGTACACAGGATGGAGGACAGTACAGTACACAGCGTGGAGGATAGTACAGTACACAGGGTGGAGGATAGTATAGTACACAGGATGGAGGACAGTACAGTACACAGGGTGGAGGATAGTATAGTACACAGGGTGGAGGACAGTACAGTACACAGGGCTGAACATATAAACAACAACAGCGTCTTGTTGAGTTACGAGGAGCAGCTCGTTAATATCAGCTGATCATAACAAACAGAGATCCAAGTTGGTTTAGTAAGAGCGAAGTACCGTTGCTGGCTGACAAACCACAAGGTATAGTTATCATTTTTATCTTATTAGAGGCTGGGAGCGTGCTGGATACTAGGTTATTGCGGTGACCTATTATGACATAATATAGGTTATTGGAAGGTCGTACGAGTGAAAGAAGAAAGAACGACATGAAAGAAGTTAGTTAAGGAAATTTTTTCTGAATGACAGATGAGTGAAAAGTAAGCCAACAGACTTCAGATATTTCACCACGATGATTCAAGGTTGATGAGCGTATTAGACATAAGAGTGAAGGCAGACTGCGGCACACGTGACAGTAAACACCGAGGATGAGACTGGCAGCAGCGAGGGTTGTATCGTTGATGTCCCGTGGAGACAAAATTTTGTCCGGGATCCTGGATTTTTGGGGACAGAATCCTCCAAAATGAGGCAATAGTTTTTCGTGTTAGGACGGTTATGGCCGCCGTAAAGGAGTAACAGCTGGGAGGAAGAGAATTAAGTAGAAGTATGGAAGACAACTCCTGGCTGCCTTACCAGTGGAGGCTACAAGGAACAACTTGCTGAACACTGGCTGTTACCTCCCGTACGGCTCGTTCACTAACAGCATATATACGAACATTTAAAAGTTTACCCATGTTATTAGTTTAATGTACCACTGTTTTACCACAGTTATTAGTGTGACCTACCATAGGTAGGACATCACACCACTGGTAGGACATCATACCACTGGTAGGACATCATACCACTGGTAGGACATCACACCAGTGGTAGGGCATCACACCACTGGTAGGACATCACACCACTGGTAGGACATCATACCACTGGTAGGACATCACACCAGTGGTAGGACATCATACCACTGGTAGGACATCACACCACTGGTAGGACATC
>NW_024741983.1:0-10172 GCF_018991925.1 Homarus americanus | reverse complement strand
GGAACCCTGACCGTCCTGTCCCACACCCTCACAGTGGTGAATCCCTCCTTGGGTGGGCCCCCCAGGGTTTGCTTGTTTCTTCCTCTACTTGTAGTCAGGTCACTTCTGTTTCGTCCCCGATGGTGTGGTAAACACCGGCGAGGCAGATCCCGGGTGGGCCAAGGTCAGCCATTACTTGTCTGGTACCTGGTGGATCCATTCCCGGAGTGGAAGTGCGTGGGACCAGTTGACAGGTCCTGAAACGTAGGGAGCTGTCGTCTGCAGCGCCACTGGGACCTCTAGTTGTTTGTTGCCTGTTGCTTGCTGCTCCTGAAGTTGCAGGTCGGGTTTTTGGGATTTTCTCCTGGGTTCCAAGGGGGCGACCTGATTCCCTGCCTGGAGCTGGGAGCTGCGCTGGTCCTGCATGGCGTAGCTTACTCAGGCTGATGGTACCCATAGATGTTGTCTGTCAGTATTGTGGGCTGTGAGACCGTAGCCTCGGTGCGCGTCTCGTCGTTCAGCAGGCGAGCGACGAGACACAGCCCAGTGTCTTCAACCAGATCGAGGGCCAGCATTATGCAAGCCCGTTTCTGGAGCTTGGGGCTTGCAGTGTCGACGTGAAGGCGTCACCCATTCGCCGCGGGGTTGCCCGCTGCGTGTCCCGCTCGTGTCGGGCATCCATTATGAGTCAGGATGCGTTGGTCTCAGCTCATCTGGTAGGGGGTCAGCTGCAGCTGTGGTGGTGTCATCTCCGACTTTTGTGTGGAGTCAGGGAGACCTCGCCCAGGCCCGTGAAGAGCAAGGGCGGTGCTGACTCTGTAGCTTAGTAGAAAGACAAGATCCCGGGGTGGAGAATCAACGATTAGAAGTGCCCCTAGACTCGTTACTTTAATCTATGTTCTGTGACCTGGTGTTATATCTATGAGCCCTAATCTGATCAGGTCTTACTGGTACAAGTGGGGCAGTAGCTTGGGGAGTTCTCTGGTTATTACTTGGGGTGTGAGGCACCTGATTGTTCTGAGGGGGGGTAGTCAGCTGCTGGTGGAGGGATAGGGTGTTGGGAAGGGAATGTTACTCCTAGAGGGGGCTGGTTGGTGAGGCCTGATTTGTTCAAGACGTCATCGTCGATAGTTGCCATCTTCAATCTATTCACATGCACAGTTTCCTGACGTCCCCCCTGGCAAAGCGGGGAAATAGTGAAGTTTACTTTGCTGGGTTGGGCGGTTACTCTATATGGGCCCTTCCATCTCTGTTGCAACTTAGAGGGGATATCGGGGGAGGATGATTCGTTAGTTAGGAAGACCAGGGTACCTACAGTGATATTGGAGGGGGTGACCCTGAGGTTATAGTAGGTGGCGTTGTGTAAGTGACCTTTCTTGTTTAGTTCCTGCACCCGAGTAAAGACCGTTTGTAACCTGTTTTGCAAGACAGAAGGGTAGTCCTCGCCATAGGATAGGGGTGGGGGGTTGATTACACCAGCAGGAAGGTTTGGATCCCTACCAAAGTGAAGGAAGTAAGGAGTGTTATGCAGGGTGGTATTAATTGCGGTGTTCATGGCCAGTTGTGCAAGAGGTAGCTGATCGTCCCAACCGCCGTACTGATTATTAACAAAAAACGACAAGTGATCTTTCAACGTGCGGTGGGAACGCTCAACCATGGCATTAGCCTGTGGGTGGTAACTAGTGGTTAGATTTGACTTAGCCCGCAGCAAGTCGCACGCCTTCTGAAAGATGCCGAGGTGAACTCTGTCCCTTGATCACTTACAATGACCCGGGGGCATCCATGAGTACCAACGTATTGTAACAGGGCTTCACAAACTGTCTCTGCGCGTTTATCGGGGATGGGTATATAGGTTGCAAAACGTGAATAGTGATCGACGATGGAAACAACGTATCTGTTTCCCCGGTGTGAACGTATTGACATGTCAGTTAGATCGATCGATACCCGTTCCAAGGGCTGAGAGGCTGGTGGAAACTCCTGCAGCTCTCCCTGTCTCTTTGGGGTACCCTTCCTTAACTGACACGGCAGACATCCTTTGACAAATGCCCCAACCTTCCGCGCTAGATTGGGCATGAAAAACATAGAGCGTGCACGTGCATATGTGCAACATTCACCCGGGTGGGCTGCGAATTGGGAAGAGTGAGCTACTTCTAGGGCCGAGTTTTCCAAGGATGCGGGGATGACTACGAGTTCTGTGGGTTGCTCATCATACTGTTTCATAGTAACAAGATACAGGACTCCGCTTAAAAGACTGAAATCACAAAGTGAGGCTTTGTTGACCTTCTTGGGGAGCGGACCCCCCTCAAGGAACTCAATGACAGGACCCCACTGTGGGTCTTCGAGTTGGTGTTGGCGCACCTCGTTAGGTGATAGGTCCCCAAAAATGGGCTGAGTCATGCTGCTAGGATTCCCGACATTATTTATGGGTAATACATTACGGCTCAGTGCGTCTGGTACTACGTGGTTCTTGCCTGGCTTATGCAAAATGGAGAAGTTATACGCAATTTAGAAAGACTGCCCAGCGTGCTACCCGTGCATTAGGAGTTTTACCTTGGAAGATATATATTAAAGGGCGGTGATCAGTGATTACATAAAAGTGTCTACCAAATAGGTAAGCATCAAAGGAAGTTACGGCCTTGACAATAGCCAAGGCTTCTTTCTCAGTTGTGGAGTAGCGGAGGGCAGCTCCGCTCAATTTCTGGGAAAAATAAGCAATAGGGATGGGGTTATCTTCACCACCTTGCATGAGACAGGCTCCCAGTGCTTCGTCGGAAGCGTCAGTGTGCACGTAAAACGGCTGCGTGAAGTCCGGCAGTGCTAACATTGTTGCCGACTTCAGTAAGTCCTTAAGATGGTTAAAAGCTTTGTCTGCCTCCCCCGACCACCGAAACTGAACCGACTTCTTTGTAAGTTTCGTAAGGGGGAGGGCCGCCTCTGAAAAGTGAGGGATGTGACGTCTGAAAAAATTGGCGGTGCCGAGGAACTGTTTCACACCCCTGGCTGTGGTGGGAGGTGGCATCTCTGCTATCGCTTTCACTTTCACTGAATTCAGGTCTAACATTACGATGGATCCAGAATTCTTCTTATTATTCTAAAGGAACACTGAAATTCATGAAACCTGTTATCATGTTTTTACTATAGACGATAACATCGTCCAGGTAAGCCATAGCGTTCCGCCCAAGCACGGGTGTGAGACTGTGGTTCACAGCCCTCATGAACGTGGCCGGTGCTCCCTTTCACCCGAAAGGTAACCTGTTGAAACAAAATAGACGGCTGCCGTCCGCGAAAGCAGTTTTGGGGCGGTCAGCCGGGTCAACTGGTATACTCCAGTACGCATCCTTACAGTCTAGAACTGTGAATATAGTAGCTCCGTTCAATTGGTCCAGTGTCTCGTCAATTCTGGGCAAGGGATAACTATCAGCAATGGTGTCCTTATTAAGTTCCCTATAGTCTACACAGAATCTAGTTGACCCGTCCTTTTTTCTGACTAATACGACCGGGGAGCAATAGGGGCTAGTACAAGGGGAGATGACACCACGTTCCTCCATTTGGCGACATAAGTCCCTAATTTGAGTTTTAGCCGCCTCGGGAAGCCTCCACTGCCGTACTCTGGTGGGAGGAGCGGAGCCGAGGTCCTGATCTGAAGTTGCAAACAGATCTTCATGCTGCTTTATTATAGAGCGTAGACGTTCTCTAATAAGGGTGGGTAGGTGATCTATGTCAAGGGATTCTATTGCAGTGGCGAACATTTGCTGTGACTCTACGAATTCTGTGTCACTCCTAATGTTATATCACGTAGAATCAAAATGCTCCAGATCCTCTACTTTATCGACCGCACAGACTGTTCCCATTGAATGACCAGGAGTAAGTTTAAATTCCCTGGGGGTGGGGTTTATGACTGGGACGCTAGGCTGCTGAGTGTTAATGAGCCCCGACTGCACGTATGGGGACATTTTATGAGGGGTTTCAACAAATACATACTCCTGATTCTCCGTGGAACTGTCGAACGACCTTGACCATCGAACGGGCAGAACAACACTAGAATGGGGAGGGATGACAGTGGCGCGCGTAGGGTGTAGCTGGGGGGCTTGGGGTGCGGGGGGGCTGGGGGCGTTTAGGCTTAATGAGGTGGACGGGCAGACCAGACCTATTCCTAATAGCAGTACCTGCATAATCTCTACCATCTAGTGTCACGGTATACCGGCTCCCGTCAAACTGGATTCCATACTTAAATCTACACAAGAAATCTGACCCAATAAGAACATCCCCTGGGAAAAGATCACCGCTTACCACAACCAGCGCGTGAACAACTATCTTATCTCCTAAATCTACAGTTATATCTCTGGAATCCAATGTTGAGAGGCGGTTCCCCGTGACGCCACGTAACTCAGGAACTTTATGCTTTCCCCCTAGGCTCATCTTGGAGGCCACGTTCTGTTTCACCAAGGACACCGAAGAGCCTGTGTCAATGAAAGCTTCAACCCGTTTCCCTCCTATTTTCAACTTAATAATTGGCCTGTCTTCCCTAGTCACCATCAACGCCTCGCCCTTGTCTTTAGTAGTAGGGACATAACCTGCGAATGTGTTCCCACTTGGCACATGCGTAACAACGCATTCCGGTGTATGGACACTCTCTGCGGGTATGTCCCTGGTCGCCACACCCATCGCACTGGTTTCCCTCACATTGAAAGGGACATCCGTGCACCGCGTGGGACCATGCCCCACAGGAGGAGCAGCGAAAAGGCTTCGGAGCTCTATACCGGTCGTCCCAGCCACTTGCAGGTCCTCACCCGGACAGCCAGCCGCCCGTCAAATTGCGTACCCAACGTGTTTATACCTACTGCATCTAATCCTGATTGCTCCCGCCCTTCCCCGTGGAACGATGACTGTTCCTGTCGCTTCCTTTCGTCCCGGCTGAGATTCTCCACCATCAGTCTCAAGAATTCATCCTCCCAGACAGAAGGGGTGTTACGTGTAAAGGTGGGAGGTGCGGCGTGAATTGTCGACACAAAACGGGAGGGGGGGTGGGTTTCCTGAGCTGTATATACCTCTGCACTGCTTTAATTGCGTTCTCGATCGTAGTTATCCCGCTTGCCTCCATGTACGTACGCATCTCGCCGGGTAAGCCCGACAGAAAGTAAGAGAGTACTAGCTCAGGTGGGAAGAATTGTGGGTGATTCACTCTCGCCATCTTCACAGCACTCCCTATGCATGATAGGTAAACATTTAGTGATGAACACTCCTCTAGCTTGATATTAGCTAAACGTGTCGTGTGATCTTGTAATGAGTCACCCTGGCTGTAAACTTCCCGTAATCCGTTCGCGAACGTGTCCCACGTGGTAGCATTCTGTATTGTCGGCTTAAATTCTAACACGCCTTTCGCGTCACCGCCCAATCGCATACGTGCCGTCCTAAGGCGGCATTCCTCGTATTCCTGAAGGGTATCCGGGAACGCACTTTCAATGTGTCCTAACCACTGTTCCAGCCTATCGGCTGATGTCGCAGGGTCACGGCCATCGCCCTCAAACATGGGTATCTGACTGATTACTTGTGCCGCACTACTCGCTGAGACAGACGTCAGGAAGGGGTCTGGCATGCTGTAGGAGTTGGGAGGTGCTAAGGTGTACGTGAGCGTGGGGGGGGGAGCGGCGAGAGAGGGTGCCGGGTGGTTAAGGGGTAGGGGGGGAGAGTAGGTACTAGTGGATTGTTCAGGGAACGGGAATAGAACGGAAGTTGTCGGTGTAATGTTAACAGAAGTCATATTAGCTTGCGAGGAGGGCTGGGAAGTACTGATCGTGGAAGTCGAAATTGTCAATGTTGACGATGACGTCTGTGGGTGGGACGAGGAGGGGGTTTTACTGACACTTGCCCTGGTTGAGTTCTCGACCATTGTTCCCCGTTACCCAACAATATGTGAACTGGGGAGGGGGGAGTGGATACTGTCACCACTTGTACCACACTGAGGGACAGGAATTATATTACAAATGTTACCACCCTTGTACTGCCTACTTCGTCAAGATAGTTACGAGTTTACTTTAAAAGGTTCTAACAATCACTGTACTAAACACTAAGGGGAATAGGCGTGAGTTCTTACGTTAAGTGCGCTGCCACCATTGTAATGAGACAAAATCTCACGTGAAGAGGTAAGTTAGGAGTTTATAGTAGTAGAGTATTATAGCGAGAGGAAATGGTAGCGTGTCTCGTGGGTGTGATGTCAACACTGTATATTAACACAGGCACAGTACAAGTGTAGTATATAAAACACCAATGCGTGTTAAAGCTTTATTTTACTAGTTCAATAGGGGGGATTAATAGGGGGGGTTCGTACACAATTTATGATAGACTATGGTATTCTCGTATAACCTAACCTCACAGCTAGAATGGGCACTTCACTAAGTCGATCGTTGGGGAGGTTCGGGATCACTGCACGTCTACAGTCTACACAGCCAGCACTTACTGTTACACGTGGAGTTGACAGAACTTTGTCGATGGACCCGGGCTGAGACTTCGTCACACTTAATGGCGGTCTTCTCTCGAGCGGGACTCGGGGACCTGGTAGCTGGCCCTTCCTGGTTACAGACACTCTCTCTGCGTGAGAGGAGCTCCAGCCCCTATATATTAGTCGAGCCGGGGGTGACCTCTCCTACTGAACTGGGTGTGTCTTGACCGGGTTGTCGGGTCAACAGGAGTGCTGGCTAATTAGCGGGTCCTTGAATTACTCAGGTCATGACGCCGGGTAGAGCTGATCGAGTGGTGGTGAGAATTCTGGTTCCCTAGTGTCAGGTCTGGGCGGCTGTGTGCAGGTGCCGTCCTGCCCAGGTGTCTTGGTTAGGTGCGGTTTGTAGGTCACCCGGCTAACTCACGTCATTAGCGGACGAGGTCAAGTCCCTAGGGTCGACCTGAGGTGTGTCAACCCGGGATGTGGTGGTGCCACGAGGTCTGTAGTGCTTGCTGTTACATGTGACATAATTCCAGGCTGTAAGCTTTGGTCTGACAAACAATCATTACATCTTGTTCACCCTGATGCTGGACCTACACCCTCCCTCCTGTGTCTTGTTCACCCTGATGCTGGACCTACACCCTCCCTCCTGTGTGGTCTTGTTCACCCTGATGCTGACCCAGCACCCTCCTCCTGTGTCAGCCCTTGTTCACCCTGGATGCTGACCCACACCCTCCCATCTGGTGTCTGTTCACACTGGATGCTGACCTACACCTCCCTCCTGTGTCTTGTTCACCTGGATACACCCACACCCTCCCTCCTGTGTCTTTGTTCACCCTGATGCTGGACCTACACCCTCCCTCCTGTGTCTTGTTCACCCTGATGCTGGACCTACACCCTCCCTCCTGTGTCGTCTTGTTCACCCTGATGCTGGACCTACACCCTCCCTCCTGTGTCTTGTTCACCCTGATGCTGGACCTACACCCTCCCTCCTGTGTCTTGTTGTTCCTGATGCTGGACCTACACCCTCCCTCCTGTGTCTTGTTCCTCCTGATGCTGGACCTACACCCTCCCTCCTGTGTGGTCTTGTCTACCCTGATGCTGGACCTACACCTCCCTCCTAAAAGTCTTGTTCTCCCCAATGCTGGACCTACACCCTCCCTCCTGTGTCGTCTTGTTCACCCTGATGCTGGACCTACACCCTCCCTCCTGTGTGGTCTTGTTCACCCTGATGCTGGACCTACACCCTCCCTCCTGTGTCGTTTTCTTCACCCTGATGCTGGACCTACGCCCTCCCTCCTGTGTCGTCTTGCTCACCCTGATGCTGGACCTACACCCTCCCTCCTGTGTCGTCTTGTTCACCCTGATGCTGGACCTACACCCTCCCTCCTGTGTGGTCTTGTTCACCCTGATGCTGGACCTACACCCTCCCTCCTGTGTCGTCTTGTTCACCCTGAAGCTGGACCTACGCCTTCCCTCCTGTGTGGTCTTGTTCACCCTGATGCTGGACCTACACCCTCCCTCCTGTGTCGTCTTGTTCACCCTGATGCTGGACCTACACCCTCCCTCCTGTGTCTTGCTCTCCTGATGCTGGACCTACGCCCTCCCTCCTGTGTGGCCTTGTTCTCCCTCCTGCTGGACCTACACCGTCCCTCATGTGTGGTCTTGTTCACCCTGATGCTGGACCTACGCCCTCCCTCCTGTGTGGTCTTGTTCTCCCTCCTGCTGGACCTACACCCTCCCTCCTGTGTCGTCTTGTTCTCCCTGATGCTGGACCTACGCCCTCCCTCCTGTGTCGTCTTGTTCTCCCTGATGCTGGACCTACGCCCTCCCTCCTGTGTCGTCTTGTTCTCCCTCCTGCTGGACCTACACCCTCCCTCCTGTGTGGTCTTGTTCACCCTGATGCTGGAACTACACCCTCCCTCCTGTGTCTTGTTCACCCTGATGCTGGAACTACACTCTCCCTCCTGTGTCTTGTTCTCCCTCCTGCTGGACCTACACCCTCCCTCCTGTGTCTTGTTCTCCCTGATGCTTGACCTACACCCTCCCTCCTGTGTCTTGTTCACCCTGATGCTTGACCTACACCCTCCCTCCTGTGGCCCTTGTTCTCCTGATGCTGACCCACAATCTCCCTCCCTGTGTCTTGTTCTCCTGATGCTGGACCCACACCCTCCCTCTCCCGTGCTGTCTTGTTCACCCCTGATGCTGACACCTACACCCTCCTCCTGTGTCTTGTCTCCTGATGCTGGACCTACACCCTCCCTCCTGTGTCTTGTTCTCCCTGATGCTGGACCTACACCCTCCCTCCTGTGTCTTGTTCTCCCTAATGCTGGACCTACACCCTCCCTCTTGTGTGGTCTTGTTCACCCTGATGCTGGACCTACACCCTCCCTCCTGTGTCTTGTTCTCCCTGATGCTGGACTTACACCCTCCCTCCTGTGTCGTCTTGTTCACCCTGATGCTGGACCTACACCCTCCCTCCTGTGTCTTGTTCTCCCTGATGCTGGACCTACACCCTCCCTCCTGTGTCGTCTTGTTCAACCTGATGCTGGACCTACACCCTCCCTCCTGTGTCTTGTTCTCCCTGATGCTGGACCTACACCCTCCCTCCTGTGTCTTGTTCACCCTCATGCTGGACCTACACCCTCCCTCCTGTGTCTTGTTCACCCTCATGCTGGACCTACACCCTCCCTCCTGTGTCTTGGTTCACCTCATGCTGGACCTACACCTCCCTCCTGTGCCGCCCTCGAACACCCTGATGCTGGACCTACACCTCCTCCTGTAAGGCCTTTGCTCCTCCTGGATGCTGGACCTGCACACCCTCCCTCTCCTGTGTCTTTGGTTCACCCTGATGCTGACCCATGACCTCCCTCCTGTGCGTCTTGTTCTCCCTGATGCTGGACCTACACCCTCCCTCCTGTGTCTTGTTCACCCTGATGCTGAACCTACACCCTCCCTCCTGTGTCTTGTTCACCCTGATGCTGGACCTACACCCTCCCTCCTGTGTCTTGTTCTCCCTGATGCTGGACCTACACCCTCCCTCCTGTGTCTTGTTCTCCCTCCTGCTGGACCTACACCCTCCCTTCTGTGTCTTGTTCTCCCTGATGCTGGACCTACACCCTCCCTCCTGTGTCTTGTTCACCCTGATGCTGGACCTACACCCTCCCTCCTGTGTCTTGTTCTCCTGATGCTGGACCTACACCTCCCTCTTGTGTCTTGTTCTCCCTCCTGCTGGACCTACACCCCTCCTCCTCCTGTGTCTTTGTTCTCCCTGATGCTGGACCCACCTCCTCCTGTGTCTTGTTCTCCCTGATGCTGGACCTACACCCTCCCTCTTGTGTCTTGTTCTCCCTCCTGCTGGACCTACACCCTCCCTCCTGTGTCTTGTTCTCCCTCCTGCTGGACCTACACCCTCCCTCCTGTGTCTTGTTCTCCCTCCTGCTGGACCTACACCCTCCCTCATGTGTCTTGTTCACCCTGATGCTGGACCTAGACCCTCCGTCCTGTGTGGTCTTGTTCACCCTGATGCTGGACCTACACCCTCCCTCCTGTGTCTTGTTTTCCCTCCTGCTGGACCTACACCCTCCCTCCTGTGTCTTGTTCACCCTGATGCTGGACCTACACCCTCCCTCCTGTGTGGTCTTGTTCTCCCTCCTGCTGGACCTACACCCTCCCTCCTGTGTGGTCTTGTTCTCCCTCCTGCTGGACCTACGCTCTCCCTCCTGTGTGGTCTTGTTCACCCTGATGCTGGACC
>NW_024741982.1:0-26487 GCF_018991925.1 Homarus americanus | reverse complement strand
AAATGCTCATCATTGCACCAGTCTGGACGAAGACCTCGAGGAATGCGCCAGACACAGTTCTATGTGGGAGAAACGCCCATTCAATGGAAGAGTGATGGCGAAGCTACGCTATTCTTGGGGCGACCAGTTGGGTTCCATCTTCTGCCAAACATCCAAACAGTAGAGGAACTAATGCACCTCGGGACCAAAATACTGACAAGCAAGCTAGCACCGTGGCAGAGAATAGATGCACTCAAGACATTCATGTACCCGGCAGGAGTGCATGCAATGAGGACTTGGCAACTGAGGAAAACAGACTGGGCACACCTGGACAACGAAATGAAGACAATGCTGAAACACACGCTACATCTACCGTCAAGAGCGTCGAATGAGTACCTATACGGAAGCAGTAAAGCTGGAGCGTGTGGTGTCCCACTCGCGGCAGAAGACTCTGACATTTTCCTGGTGGATACCGCATTTAAATTACTCACGTCACCGGATCCTGACGTCAGGGAAATAGCCAGAGAAGAATGCCGGCGAGTGGCAACAATGAGAACACGACAGGAGCCAAGCATGACCGACGCATGCATTTACTTAACACAGGGAGAGATGCAAACGCGAGGAGGAGACCACCAAACCATCTGGTCTAGAGCCAGATGTACCTCAGGCCGAATGGGTGTTTCCTGGATAGCAGAGGGAAGAGACAACATCAAGATAAAATGCACGGACTCCATCATTGAAGAAAAAGATAGAAGGAAGGTAGCCAAAACCATCCGGAGCCGGCGACGACAGATGAGAGATGAAGTTCTGCAGAATAAGCCTGACCAAGGGAAAGTGATGAAGCTCGTAGCACAGGAGAGAGCATCATCAGCATTTGTTCGAAATGGAGCGTATACAACCTTCGCAGACTAGCGTTTCATACACCGAGCAAGACTGAACCTATTCCCCGTCAATGGAGCGAAGCGAGGCCAGAATAGGGATCTGAGATGTCGTCGGTGCAATAGAGAAGAAACTCTCCCACATGTAGTAAACCACTGCATGATACACGCTCGAGCCATGCAAAAGCGACATAATGCCCTGGTGGATAGAGTACGAAAAGCCGCAGAAGGTCGACATTGGAAGATCATGTCGGCAAATGAACGAGTACCAGGAGCACCAGACAATGGACGTCCAGACCTAGTGATTGAAAAGAACCGAGAAGTGATCCTGATCGACGTCACCTGCCCATTCGAGAATGGACAAGAGGCATTTAAAGAAGCAAGACTGAGGAAATAAGAAAAGTATGCAGAACTGGCAGCAGAGATGAGAAGACAATACCAGCAGGTGAAGGTGGCTGCATTCATAGTGGGACCCCTGGGAGCATACGACCCGGAGAATGAGAAGCTGATGAGGCGACTGGCATCAAAGGGATACCTGCGCCTCTTCAGGAAACTGTGTGTAAGTGATGCCATTCGCTGGTCGAGAATGATTTATATAGAACATACCTCAGGTGCTAGACAGTATGTAGGGTGAAATAAACCCAAAGTCAAGATAGAAGAAAGAATAGGTTCCAGTTAGTGGAATAGGAACACTATGTATAAAATGAAATAGATAGTCAGCCAATGGTCACAAATAACTGGAATACCCAAACTATTGAAAATAAAAAACTCTGTATCATTCTTTTAAATAAAATATATTCTTATTTCTCTCTTTTGCTACTTCCATACTTAGTACTAGTTGCGGGACCTGCTTCTCGGCCTTTTGGCTGAGCTGTGTGCTGGATGCCATCTTGTACTGAATTCCCGGCCAGACAATCACGAATGTATCGTCAAGAGGCAGATGAGGGAGGAGCAAAGGGTTTACCATTTTCGATTCCAGTGTGATGTGCAATACTGCCCCAACAAAGAGAGGCTTGATCAACCACAAAGTAGCCAGACATGTCCGACAGTGGAGGAGGAGGAGGAGAGACAATCAACGTCAGGTGGAGCAAGGACAGCGGAACCAACAGGATGCCTTTTGGCTAAGATCAAAGTGTAGTATCTGTTCTTATCAGCTTAACGGGGAGTACATAATCAGTGTCCTTTTTACATAGAAGAAAGAACACAGATTTGGACTTTCTAAGAGGTGAAAGTATGAGAGTTGACTATACTATATTTTAGGAGGCGGGCAGGGAACCCGGTATTTCTCCCTTGCTGTGGTTATTACTAAGACCATGCAGTGAGAGGAAACATACCGGGGGTACCCCAAAACCTGGTCCCGGAACCGGAAAGGTAACCCGGGACCCCACGTGGGTGCTTCATTGTACCATGCTTTGGGATTTTGTATTTGCAGGCATCCTCGCAGAGCGTCCTTAGCGGAGCTGGCATAATCGACGAAGAGTGTCTCTAATTTCAAAGCATCAAGTATCTGCGGCATCCCAACGTGTCGCTGGAAGGGTTCCTTGAGCTTCCAGTATTCACCACAAGTTCCTCCGCTGAACTTCGGCGTCGGCCTTTGGGAGAACCTCATATTTTCTAACAGTTCTCTCACCTAGCCCTCGGACCTCGGCAGGTCGTCCTTTTGGTCCTTCATCAACGTTAGTGGTTTCGGTGAGCGAGCTTGATGCTCGGAAGTACTACTGCGCTCCCCCTGGTGAAATGTTCCCGGCTCCGCGGTTAAGGTGAGCACCGGGAGTCCTCTTGGAGTATATAGCGTTTTTTCGTCAGTTTTGGTTTGAGGAAGGTCGTGTCTCTGGTAGTGATAACACCTTTCCGCGATCTTCTGTTGTTGTTGAGCAAACGGCTCACTTCTCTCCATATCATTATCATCTTCTGCGCAGTGTTTCCATTTTCGTGTAAATAGAAGTTTTGGTGCTATTTCATAAAACCCATCTGGAGCTAAGCGTGTGCTCCACCATTACCGAAATGAATTGTAAACCTGTCTGGGGATTTTACTGAAAGAATATCATTATTTTAACGTAATATAAAACAGTACAGTATATTTCAATCCAAAGTTTCTCAAGTTCAATCTTTTACTTAAAATACTGTACTTGCAAGTGGTTTATGGGAATAAGATTAGTAATTTGCATAAA
Organism: Homarus americanus; assembly: GCF_018991925.1. NCBI lineage: Eukaryota > Metazoa > Arthropoda > Malacostraca > Decapoda > Nephropidae > Homarus > Homarus americanus. The sequence goes on along the minus strand of NW_024741982.1, from coordinate 23,459 downwards.
ATAAACACCTTGCATGTATATTGTGACGGTTCAGTTGTGTCAAGTGGCAGGGCAGGGTGTGGGATCCTTATAAACCAGTACACAGAACAAGGTACTGATGACACGAAAATTGGACAACGGCCGAGCAATTTTAGATCATCAACACAAGCCGAGTTATATGCATTGTTAGTAGGATTAGAAAATGTTGTAAAGAGGAATAAAGAGATATATTTTTTTGTTGATAGTAGGGCAGCTTTAGATTCTTTGAGCAGCGGGAGTTCAGTCTTTGAACACATTATTGGTTTATGTAGAAAAATTGTAAATACAATAAGGAAAAAAGGCCATAGTTTTCGATTTGTATGGGCCCCTTCACATGTGGGGATTGGTCTTAATGAAGCAGTAGATATAATAGCAAAAAGAGTCATGGAAAAGGCCGAGATTGACATAATATGTATTAAAACTTTGAAAAAATTATGAGCAAATTGCGGAAAATACAATCAATAGAAGATAATTTAAAAAGGAATGAAATATATGAGAAAAGTGAAACAATGAAACATTACTATCATGTTCTCATGAACACAAATTTTACAAATAGGAAAGAGAGGAGCAGGTGGAAAGATTCGGTGTGTATGAGGTTAAGATTAGGGTATAAATATTACTAGGAACTTGGAGCCGAGAGAAGTGAACGGGATATGGAATGTAGAGTTTGTAGAACATCCAGGTCCCATACCCTGCCACATGGGATGCCCATTTCTTAATGTATATAGAAATGCCCAGATAAATAATGTCTCCAAGCAAATAGAATGGATGCTTAAAAATAGGAAAGTAGATGAAATATTCAAGAAATATAGAAATTTTGCATCTGGAATATAACTATGTACTATACAAGATATATTTGTATTAGGGATTTATGTGAGTCCTGAGAGGGACATTCCTGGACTGGGGTGGCGGATGACTTAAGTCACTTCATCCCTTTGAGATGTATTTTTTTTTATCTCAATAAACGTATCAATCAACTACGTGAAAATGAGACTACGAACTCATTTTACTTTCCTAAGATCCTTTTTACAAACTTCGCTGTGACTGAGCTATCGAAGACCAGAATTAAATTGATTTCAAGGTTCAAGATGGCAGTCCCTGGTGAACGTTCCGGAGCGTTAGACAAGTAGTATTAGGTTACACCGTTAGATTTTCAGAGATACGTGGCGTGAGAGTCCCCTTCAGGATAATTAATTAATTTCTTAATTAACACCCTTACAACAATTTCACCATGAACATCAGATTCTGTGATGTTCATATATGAAAAGGGGGTGACTTCAGCCACAGTTAACAATTACTGGCATCTCTAGGGATGACGTCAATGATACCTCATTCTTAAAGTAGATTCTACCCTGACTTATATTGACAATTTCACTAACATTAAATACAATAGAAGCTTTCAACATCAGCCACAAAGGATCTTGAACGCTTCATCTGTAATCAGACATCTCTAAGTTGACGCAAAGTAAGGGTGTTCTCTCACCAATTCAAATTTCATGAACACCCTGTGCGGTATTTTGGAATACCTGAGTCTCTCCGGAGGACTCCGTTCTCCCGAAGTGGTTAGAGAACAAATATTTCAAGTAGGGAACTCAAAAGGTTTACAGATTTCAATTCAATTTCAATATTTTTTATTTCTTGATAGAGGAAGCGGGATCCTAGTGCTGTCCCTAGGTACCCTTGGTTTGTTTGAAGTCTAGAGCAATTTTTAATAAGTGCATGAAATTAATTTTATGACAGATCTGTATTCTCCCAACCTGATTTAGATCTGTAATAGTCGGGAAAATTGTTCCATCCAGGACGTTGTATATGTGAATAGATTTTTTTTTTTACTACATTAGATCACATACACTTGATTACGACATTGTATGATTATTTTCAGCTAATTTGAATTAGTTTTGTGAGCCCATGTGAATGGGCTAAGAAAAAATTAATTAAGACTCATTGAGTTGTTCCCCCCCACGGAAATCTTTAGTAAAAGGCGAAAGATTTATGCGTTTTGAAGGGAAACCAGAGCTATGGTCGCAAAGTTGTTCAAGACCCCAACAAACATTAACTTAGAACATACTTGGAGTTGTAGTTCCAGTCAAGAAAGCCATTAAAGGTTTTATTGTCCAGTGTCTAGAAGAGTTTTAAAATAAGATTTACAAGTCCTTCGTAACATTTAAGACTACCGTGATTGGCAGTCAAAAGAGGTATTACTTAATGTGGATTTTCTTTAAGAGGATTTAATTTACATAATTCCTTTAAATCTGAACAAATATAGCAAATCAACGAGAATGTTATTGTTACAATGTTATGACTGCGCTTCAACTAAGGTCTTTAAGGGCATAACTTAGTTCATAAATGTTCTGTTTTATAATATGGCCCTCATTGTGCAACCGTTTAGTCATAATTAATAGTAATCTAATATAATGAAAATAAACCTGGATCTTGATTATAGAAATGCTTTTATTCTTATGTAATATAAGTTATTTTAATGGTGATAACCACCGGTCTCTCATGTCTACCTACCACTATTACGCCTGTATGAAACTGGTAACTTCAGGTCCGCAGGAGTAGCAGTCCAATAAATCTTAAAAAAAAAAACAAAAAAAAAAACATTAAATAATTATTATAGCGCTTGAAATACTATCTACTGTTATATCAAAACATGAACGAGAAGAAAAGTCAAAAGCTAGCGAGCTACAACTTAAATTATTAGTATAAAAGATCAATAAAGAATTTTAAAATACAGCATGTCTAGTTGAGCCCGGATACTTTTACTCTCCTAATTTCCTTCAAACTTTCCCCTCATTTACGTCCACCTAACCCCCCCCCCCGCCCCAATACTTCCAAAGTACTTCCAACAAAAACCCAGCAACAAATATTAGCCCTTCATCCTTATCTACAGGCTTCAAGTCAAGTTTGATAACGTAAAAAAAAACAAAAAAACATAGGAAAAAAATGCTTCTGTAACAGTGCCATGTAAATTGTCATGTTTTAGAGAAAATCTATGAGAATCTAGTTTAGACAATATTCCTGCCAAAAAGCCATTATAGAGGCATATTACACCAAAAAGAGCCTGCCTATGTGCCTACATCTTAGCCAATCACCGTGACCTCTAAGTGTGACGCGAAAGGTGCCGCTGAGCTGTTTTTTTTTGTTTTTTTTATTGGACACCCCCTTACATCCATGTTTAAGGTGAAGCGCAGAAGCGTTTACAGCGCCCAACAGGGAAGCATGCTAAGTTCATGGTTGATGATGATGATGGGATGGAGAGAAGAGAGCCATTGGCTCAAGAAGGTGGAAGACGGTGTAGGAGGAATATGTCTCATGAGTTAAGGGCGTAGAAGCCTGAAGAGTCAAGGGCGTAGAAGCCTGAAGAGTCAAGGGCGTAGAAGCCTGAAGAGTCAGTGGTTTATGTCAAAGCAAGTTATTGGAAGCTCAAACAACTTTCCCTGAATACGAATTCGCAACTTTCGATTTATAGCAGGTACCTACTTTGCTGCCAGGTGACCAAGGACCAAGGGAAGCTGGCAAGTGTGTCGGAACAAATTTCCACCGACCCGGGAATCGAACACGTGACAACTGGCTTGCGAGGCAAGAGCGGTACAGCTCTACCCACAGGCGCCCCAGCTGAGCTGATTTGCTGAAAATTAGCGTTTCCTACCCAACTACAATTGGGTTGTACAGTAATAAGGTTGAACAAGAGGACAGAACATGATTATGTCTCGTTGGCAATTATGTTTATTGCAATGTTAATTACTTATCTATTTTCATGATAATTTCCGATAAAACGGTTTTGATGATACAATAAAAGCAGGTACTGTAAATATAGTAGGTGTTACAAGAAATATTAATACTTAGACAATAGATTTTTTTTAAGAGATGATTTAAAGGAAGGGAGAGTAGGCTTTGCTCGGATGTGTGGGGGTAAGTTGTTCCACACCTTCACACCGTGATATTTTATGGAGGAGTAGCTCTGGGTGCCTTAAGTTGTATCTCTGATTATACCGGAACTGGAAATAATTATTGTCAAGCAAGTGATTGATAGATTCAGATTTGCCCCCGAGGGGGATAGTTTATTGGGCACCCCCTTACATCCTGTGCAAGGTGAAGCGCAGAAGCATTTACAGCGCCCATCTGGGAAGTATGCAAAGTTCATACTTGCCTTTATGACTCGTGCATTAAGGGGTAAAAGCCTGAAGGGTCATAGGTTTTGTCAAGTTACATAAAGTGAGAGAATGATGAGTGCGTGGGGGGAAAGTTCCCGGTACATTTCATCTGTTTATGGCAAAGCGTGGCAGGTCCCTAATAATGTCAAATGCCAGGCCTGTCACTAGGAGGAGGGATATCTGGTCAGGGAGTGAAGAGGTGTTGGTAACAGCTAGGGACCTGTAGGAGGTGGTCATAGGGCAAGTGAGGATGTAGTGAGAGAGGGTGTGAGAGTCGGGTTGGCCACAAAGTTTACAAACAGTGCGGCCAGGCTCAGGGTTGCCAATGTACTCCCATAGGTATCTGTACCCTAGGTGCAGTCTCATGTACATAATCTGTTGAGATCGAGTCAGGGATTGATACTCTTTGTAGTGGCGGTTGTCGTCACCGGTTACAGCGTCATAGTGACATAGTGTGACGCTACCCCGTTGCTTCAGGTGTGTCCAATTTTCATCGAATGCCTCTCGTTGTGTGGCGTGTATGCGAGATTTGAGATGACCCAAGGAGAGGGCGAGAGCGGCTTCAATATCTTCTTCTTGTGTAGCTTCTTTGGCAAGCCGATCTACAGTGTCACAGGCAGTTATTCCTATAAGTGACGGGATCTAAATAAACTTGACACGGATATCATCAGTTTGTTCTAGCCCGGCGACGGCGGCTAGGGTGTGTTGGGCGGCAGGGGAGGAGGGGGAGGCTAATTTGAGCCTCGCTAGCGCCGAAGTGCTGTCACTGATTATAAGGAGGTTCCAGCGTTCAGTGCGAGCATACAGTAGGTCGCCACCTCATGAATGCCCGCGAGGATAGCTATGCTTTCAGCATCAGTGGAGGAGGCCCAGTCGTGGACCCTGATTTTCCAGCAGGCCTGGCGCTCAGGAATCCACACAGCTGCCCCAGCGCTGCCCAGCGTGGTAACAGACCCATCACAGTAGACGAGGATAGGAGGGTGGGAGGTCTTAAGAGAGGAGGCGACATCATTAATCTGCTCAAGGCAGTTAAGTTTGAGCATATACCGCAGTTGGGTGGATTTACGACCAGGGAAGGTGTGGACGACAACATCAACACTCGGGGAAGTCCACGGCGGTAGAGGCGAATGAAAAGTGATTGATAGATTTGTAAACAAAGGGGCACAGCAGTATGTGTTAACATCTTCGAATTTAAAAATTTTCAATATAGCTAATTTTTTATTTGTGTGATCTGGTTTTTTTTTCAAGTAGGTCATTGTCCGTACAACTCTCTTTTGTGCAGTAACCAGAGATTATGTTTTTGAAGAGCTAGAGGCCCCCCCCCCCTCATACTGTGTGACAGTGTATCAGGTGTTGGTAAACAAGATCATGATAGATTTCTTTCATTGCTGTGACAGTGAGTGACTGTCGAGTGTGATACAGACTATTAAAAAAAAACCAACTTCTTTCAATATTATGAGTTACTAGGCATCAATTAGAGAGTTTGAAAATCTTTCATTCACACGTAATTGTCAAAATATAAATCATATAAAAGTAGCGTAGAAAAAAAATTCTTTGCTGACCTTAAGCATAAATCAAGTACTATTTATTAACAGAGACCTTGTTAAGCTGTAAAAATACGCCGTTGTACCTTATATTTCTTATGTAATCCCTTATGAATTGTGTAAGGGGGATAGCGCGAACGCAGTCCCCCGCTAACAAAAATTGCGCACTCGAGTTAACCACATTTGGGTTAATCGCAAGGGTCAGCATCACAGGAGTGCAATGGTGAGCCTCGCCCTGGGAAAACCGCCTTCGTAATCACGGTATCTCCTGTGCCAGGTAAGTATGCCCTGAATTGTTCATCCTAAACCCTAACCTAACTTGACAGACTATCATTGTGCTGAACCATCTCTCTTATGTTATTGATTTAAATTTATAAACCAATTATATGATAACTTTTTATATAATCCTAATATGCTAAAATAAAAATTGTCACATTAAAAGTGAGAGGCATATGATGGAAATAAACAAGTTTGGCTTTATAAACTATTCATTTCCATCAAAACACAAACATACGGGGTTAGAAAATTTTAACTATTTCAATTTCAATTTCAATTTCAATTGTTTATTCCTTGATAGAGGAAGCGGGATCCTAGTGCTGTCACTAGGTACCCCTGTACAATAACACCAGAAGCATCTGGCAAGTGTGAAAAGTATATACAGTATAAATATTATAAAGGGGCTTACTAAAGCCTAAGGAAGGAAGGATGTTCCTTTATCACATAATTAATATTATTTACAAAATATCTGGCCAGTATTGGGAGGATCATCGTGTCTCCGTCAGGGGGTCGTGGAGTGGTGGTCCAGCAGGCGTCACGGAAGCGTTGTGTGTGGGGACATCTTAGGAGGTAGTGAATAAGGGTGCGGCTGTCGGGTCTTCTGCATAACGCACAAGAGCGTTGCTCAGGGGATGTGGGATACCAATCTCCCAAGCAAAGTCATACCCAATGATGATACGGGCAGCAATCACGTCCCCCTTCCGCGACCCTTTCCCGTAGACGTACGAGAAGTCAGGAAGTTTACGGAGGACATCGTACCATGTGGGCGGGGAGTCCAGGGGGATGGCTGCTTCCCGAGCTTCTCTCTGTTTGCGGCGGATTTGGGTCCTAATCTGTAAGAGTGTTCGAGGAACAACGTAGTCAGGTGTGGCCTTGTTGCAGCCAGTCTTGGCAAGGTCATCTGCTGCCTCATTCCCCAAGATACCGACATGACTAGGTATCCATAGGAATGTCACAGGACGGCCTTCATCCTGAAGTGTGGATGTTAACCCTCGTATTCGGAGGATGAGGTCCTTATTTTCCCCAGATCCAAATGCGATCCCGTCGAGAGCAGACCTGGAATCGCAGCAGACAAGCAAGGGGCAGAAACCATCTGCTTCTTCCTCAGCGAGAAGGGCAGCAAGGAGGGCTATTAGTTCAGCCTGAGTGGAGGATGCCCCGTCAGAAACTCTGAGAGACAGTTTGATAGGCTCAGGGGCATGAGGACGGGAGATGTAGACACCAGCCCCGGCCCTACCTGTAGCGGGGTCAACAGAACCATCAGTGTAGAGGACGACCCTACCTGGGGACCAGTGAGCGATCCTGGAGAGGTGGTATTTGCAGAGAATAACAGGGTTCACCTGGGATTTCGGGAGCGGTCCACCGAGGGCAATCACTTCAGGTTGAAAATCCAGCCAGGGAGAAGGAGACGAACCAACAGCAGGGGTGACAACAATATCAGGCAGGAGGTCGTGTTCCTGAAGGGCTCGGATGAGTGACCCTCGCCACTGTCTTCTAGATGGAGGTCGGTCTCGAACAGCAGTAGTCAAGTTGGTTTGGACATAGTTGCCCCTAGGATCCCGTAGAATGGAAACGGCAGTTTTTAGGTAAAACTCCTGGACACGATCCTGTAAGGGGGAAAGACCAAGTTCGTTATATAGAGAAGTAGAGCGTGTCCACTGAGGAGCCCCAAGGATGATACGAGCAGCTTTCCTCTGGATAACTTCGAGACGGTTGACAGCAGTCCGACTAATGTTGACGAGGGCAGGGGCGGCGTAGTCGACACAGGAACGAACAAAAGACTTGTACATGGTGAGAAGTACAGGGATGCTGGCACCAAGGGAACCCCTGCACATGGTAGAGAGGGGAGCGAGACGCCGAAAACATATGTCTCGAAGATAGCGGACTTCAGGGATCTGACAACGTGTGCGAGTTACATACACACCCAGGTATTTTGTCTCATTAACCCAGTCCAAGGGCGTTCTTGATAAGAAAAGGGGTGGAGGTACAACACGACCGTGCCACATGGCTTTTGTTTTCGCAGTTGAAAGAAGGAAACCAAGTGAATCACACTCTCTGGAGACCAGATCAAGGGCTTCCTGCATGCTGAGGTAGTCAGGGGCTTGGAGGAGGACATCGTCGGCATATCCTGAGTGGACAACTTCTGTCGGCCACGGGAGTGATGCAATGGAGTGCATGAGAGTGTTAAACAAGGTGGGACTCAGGACTCCACCTTGAGGGGTGCCGAGGTTCATTTCTTGAACAGGAGACATAGAGCCTTCAACGCGAACCCGGGCCTGACGTCCAGTGAGGTAAGAGGCGATCCATTGTAGAAGTCTCCCTTTAACCCCTAACCGTGCAAGTTCAGCTAAAATGAGGGCAGGCTGAGCCGTATCAAAGGCTCCCTTGTGTAATGAGTGATTGTCAGACCAAACCTTACAGCCCAGAATTATGTCACATATAACAGCAAGTACACCACAGACCTCGTGGTACCACCACATTCCGATTTGACACACCTCAGGTCGACCCAAGGGACTTGACCTGGCCCGCTAATGACGTGAGCCGGTGACCTACAACCGCACCTAGCCAAGACACCTGGCCAGGACCACACCTGCACACAATTATCCAGATCAAACCAGTTTAGTGTTAATTGTTAGAGGTCAGAAGCCGGCTGGGCCGACCCCATATAAAGGCCCTACAGTCCCGTCCACGGGCATTACCATTCGGGGGTCGATTCCCATTCCATTACGATTCTCATTCTGGTTGCTGTCATCTCTCTCCCGTTCGGGTCGTCACTCGGTTCACTAAGCAGAGTCACGCACGTCCCCTCCCCAGGTCGGGAGGGAGACCTCCCGACCAGACCACAGCATCACCAGCTAAGCAGACTCTCCCTGTGATGAAGGCAGCCCAGCCAGCACTCACTGGGCCTACGTCAGGGTACACGTGAGTCTTGTCAGAACGTCCTAGGGTGAGTTACCTACTGTGGGAAGTGTATTCATTCAGGTGTGTCCGAGAGTCAGTGTCAAGTAACGTAAAGCATGATGTGTTAGTACCCCGATATAATAGTGATATTAATGTGTCCATGTCATTGAGTGAAGTAATAAATAGTTGTATCAAGAGGTGTTTAACAAGTTGTCCCTTTAAGAAGTGATATATGTGTATTGACATACGAGATAAGATAAGCGTAGTGACGCTGTGCAAATAACATCCAGGCCACGCTACCAAGTTTCCTATCTTTACATGCCTACTCTCTCTATTCTTACTTATTTATATTCCTCCTCTCTTTTGTGAGTTTCGTAGTCATTACATTGGCGGCAGCGAACTATGACGTTAACCCACGCTCCCCTCGTCCCTTGTTATTGGTAACAGTGTACTTAACGTAAACCCATGCCTTCCCTCGGTTAGCCATAACACCTGGCTCGTTAGTTCAAAAGTGCGTGATAAGAAGTTCCTGCGTAGCAGCGTGAAAAGTGTCCTAGTGTGTCACCGTTACAGCTCAAGTAAATGTCTCTCGTCGTGGTAGGCGCGAATTTTTACTAGAAATATGTTCAGTGCTTAACGTAATTTCTCAGTGTCACCCGCTATCTGTGGCATTCTCAGTAGCCCAAGTGCAGTTTGATTGTTGGTCAGTGTTGAATGTAGCCATTGTGTTTCAGTGATGAAAGCGGTGTCTGTACTAACTGTTATAACTTAACATGTCTTTTAACCTACATCCTCCTCCCTGTCCTAATCCTTACCTCACCCTCCTTACCCTTCCTCCCATCCCATCCCTGCCCTGCCCTGCCCCGCCCCTCCGTTCCGTGCACCTCCCCGCCCCGCGAAGCCTAGGTCTGGCCCGATCAACCGCGCCTCGGCTCCTCCCCACCTCACCCGCAACGCACCAGCCTGGCTGGGCCTGGCCAGCCTCGCCTCGCCCCGCGCCGCCCTGCCTCGCCCCACCCCGCTCGGGTGACCTCACGTCCTTCTGACCTGCCCCGCCGCTTGACCACACTAATCCCCCGTCTTTTGTCCCGTAAGCTGTGTGTTGATGATGATGGTTAATATAAAGTAATATTGCGATGAATGCAGAGCTTCACTCAGTGTATTTTTATGCTATTATGATTTGTGATGTACTCTTTGACGCGCAGTGATAAATGATATTTAGTGTAGTGCGCAGAGCTTCACTCCCCGACCCAGCCTGATGAGAACATTGTCGTGACGGAAATGATAGTTGCCAAACATTGACCTATCGTATAAAGTAAACTTTTTTTTTTGCGAATGCACTTCCAACTAATCCATCACCCCTTTAGGATTGTTTCTCTGTCAAATGTCACACACAGTACCACCCATGGCCAGCCGGACGTCAACCACAGTACATACGAGCAGAGAAGAACCAGCATGATGAAAGCAGCGTGATGAATGCAGCTTGATGAAGGCAGCACGAAACCCACCACACACCACGTCACTTCTTTCAAGTCCTCCCTTGGTATAGGATTAAGAAGATTTTATATTTTTCTACTTTAGGAAGTAAGGAGTGTGGAATGGATCGCCACACAACGAACCCTGGTGAGCCCAGCCAGGGAGGGATTCACCACTGTGGAAGGTGTAAGACAGGACGGTCTTTGGTCTCGCCGACACTCACGTACGGAGGGCGAGCCCTGGTCCGCGGAACCTGCCTTACAGTCATCTAAGGAGACGACAGCCCAAACAGTGGACCGGCTTTCATCCCGGCCGGAGAGGGCCGTCGGCAGATGAACAGAAAATCGTCTGGAATATGTTGAAAATGATGATGTTTCAGAGAAGAAATGCAGATGAAGCAGAAAAATTCATCTGGAATATGACGGAAAACGAAGATGTATAAAGAAACTCAGATGGAGCAGAAAAATTCATCTGGAATATGAAAATGAAGATGTAAAGAGGAAGAACGCAGATGGGACAGAAAACTCGTCTGGAAGAGTATAGAAACCAGGAGGAAGTGAGAAGAAGTCAGAAGGTGTGGAGAAACGACCTACAAGGTGCGGTATGTGGAGGAAGAAGACAGAAGACAGAAGATGTGCTATGTGAAGAAAGAAGACAGAAGATGTGCTGTCCTGACATCACAAGAAAGCCGATGATGAAGGACCAACCGACTACAGCTGCTGAGCTGCCGCCATCCCCTATTTTTCAGATACCAGCTGGATGGAAGACGTGAGCTATGCTGGACCCAACTAATGTACTGATGTTGTTGATGTATAATAAAAAGATATCAATACCCTAATATGTGAAGTAGGAACATTTTTTGTGTATTTTGAAGTATTTTCTCTGATTTTTGTTGATGTTTACTACAAAGAATGTCTTTTTTTTAGTCTCACTTTTTTCTATGAGTTCATATGAAACACGATGTTGTAGCTATATTACTGACTGAGATGAATTATTATTTTGACATGGGCTGATAAGGAAATGTAACACCTGCTATTGTTTGTAGAATGTGATTTGCAAGGTTGCCTCGGACACTATGCTACATATGAAGGATTTTTTCATTCTATGTTCACTTGCTATGTTTCCTTTTTCTCCTGGCATAGAAGCTTTGATCTTGGCGGGAGGTATAGTGAGCTTTGTCAGATCAAACTAGCGCCAGTAGAAAAACATACACCTATGAGATTGTTGGTTGTAAATGTGAGACTATGTTAGCGCCCCAGGGATTATCTTTGATACCACACGTGATGTTGCTGTCTATATGTGACATCAGTCTCTGCGATGAAGCTTTGGTCTTGGCGGGAGGTGTAATGAGTGATTGTCAGACCAAACCTTACAGCCCAGAATTATGTCACATATAACAGCAAGTACACCACAGACCTCGTGGTACCACCACATTCCGATTTGACACACCTCAGGTCGACCCAAGGGACTTGACCTGGCCCGCTAATGACGTGAGCCGGTGACCTACAACCGCACCTAGCCAAGACACCTGGCCAGGACCACACCTGCACACAATTATCCAGATCAAACCAGTTTAGTGTTAATTGTTAGAGGTCAGAAGCCGGCTGGGCCGACCCCATATAAAGGCCCTACAGTCCCGTCCACGGGCATTACCATTCGGGGGTCGATTCCCATTCCATTACGATTCTCATTCTGGTTGCTGTCATCTCTCTCCCGTTCGGGTCGTCACTCGGTTCACTAAGCAGAGTCACGCACGTCCCCTCCCCAGGTCGGGAGGGAGACCTCCCGACCAGACCACAGCATCACCAGCTAAGCAGACTCTCCCTGTGATGAAGGCAGCCCAGCCAGCACTCACTGGGCCTACGTCAGGGTACACGTGAGTCTTGTCAGAACGTCCTAGGGTGAGTTACCTACTGTGGGAAGTGTATTCATTCAGGTGTGTCCGAGAGTCAGTGTCAAGTAACGTAAAGCATGATGTGTTTGTACCCCGATATAATAGTGATATTAATGTGTCCATGTCATTGAGTGAAGTAATAAATAGTTGTATCAAGAGGTGTTTAACAAGTTGTCCCTTTAAGAAGTAATATATGTGTATTGACATACGAGATAAGATAAGCGTAGTGACGCTGTGCAAATAACATCCAGGCCACGCTACCAAGTTTCCTATCTTTACATTCCTACTCTCTATACTCCCTACTTATGTATGTAATTCTCTTCTTGTGAGTTTTGTCTCATTACACTTGATATCAAGGAAGACGGAGACGCGGGCAGTCTGATTGCAATAAAAGGAAGCAATGGAGTGTGCTGTGCTGCGATGTTGAATGAAACCATTGAGGGAGTTGTGGAAGCCGCCTATGGTGTGAAGAAGGCGACGATGGAGTACCCTCTCCATCATCTTGCAAACACAGGAGGTAAGACTAATGGGTCGATATTTCCCAGGATCTCCCGGCTTAGGGATGGGGATAATAGTGGCATTTTTCCAGTTGGACGGGAGAACCCCATGTTCATAAGACATATTGTAGAGAGCAAGCAAGGGGCCGTTAGGAATATTAGTACAGGCGTTGAGGACGGAGTAGGTTATCTGATCATCCCCAGGAGAGGTGTCTTTTCTAGAGCGACGAGCACTGTCAAGCTCGAACTGTGTGATGGGATGATCAGTGGGGGCAGGGGAGGTAAGAGCAGCACGAACAACAGGCTCAGACGCATCGATGCGGGCCTGCACTGCCTCCTGCATTGGATCTGGAAGTGCCAATTTTAACTATTGATAATTTTTTCGCGTTTTTCTTGTGTCTAATTCAATATGATTTCCCATTAGATCCAAAATAAAGTAATTAATAGTATCTCAACCATCAACTTTAGATTGATTTGCCAGGATAAGTTTGTATAGAGGTAAGCCAAGTTTTCTTCTGTAGCAAATTGATCCTGAAGTTTTTTCCTCTCACAATTAAGTCGTTTGGGATATTGCTTATGTACTTTATCTATTAATTATGAGGAACTTGCTATCCAGTGAGGGCTATCCCTCCTAATATAAAACTGAACAGTGTGGAAATACTTTATTTGGCATCGTAATGAGATCAATATAGCCCAGAATCATTTTATTGGAAAATTGACTAATAACCAAACTAGAAATTGATACAATTCCAAATTTTCTACAATTATATGCAATAAATATTTATACTTGTGTAAGCATTTTACAAATACTTCAGGAACTACTTCTCTGGGCGGAGCTTCATTTTTTCATGAAGGTTGGCATACACGGTTCATAAAGTAATTGTCCCAATCATTTAGGCACTATCATTTTTAGTGCAATTTATACTTTTCATAATGCAACGGAAATTAGTTTTCCAGCTTCTATGTAAAAAATAAAATAACAAAAACAGCGGGTGTATTGTTGGTATCATAGTTAAAAAACATTGGCAACCGGCGTATCTCTTCATGGGGAAAGTACAGTGTAGGGTATGCGTCCTTCAGTCTGTCCCTCAAACATGCCAGTTTCTTCCTTCACTAACACTGGTCAATAATGTTCATAAAGAAAAAAGAAAGAAAGAATGAAAGAAAGAAATAACGAACAAAAGTGATTTTTTTTTAAGATTAAGGAAAACTAAAAATTGTAAATGGTAATATAACAATGAAGTGTAAAGAATAGTATAATAATTGGTAATATAATTACGGTTTTTGTTATTATAGATTACTAGTGTTGATGCATAAGGAGTTTGACTATTTATCTGCAAACAGAACTCGAGATAAATTCTTGTTGCACCAATTTAAAACTAAAGTAAGGTTATTGTGTAATGTGCATTGCTTTGATTGCAACACAGCAATCGTCATCGCTTCTCGGCCTTTTGGCTAAGATCAAAGTGTAGTACGCTTCTCGGCCTTTTGGCTAAGATCAAAGTGTAGTATCTGTTCTTATCAGCTTAATGGAGAGTACATAATCAGTGTTCTTTTTTACATAGAAGGAAGAGCACAGATTTGGACTTTCTGGGGGTGAAAGTAACAGAGTTACTCCTTTGTTGTTTTAGGTGGCGAGCAGGGAACCCGGTATTTCTCCATTGCTGTGGTTATTACTAATACCATGCAGTGAGAGGAAACATACCGGGGGGGCCTGCAAAGCCCCAAACCTGGTCCACGGGACCCCACGTGGGTGCTTCTCACACGTGGCTATTCCCTCCTCTCTGTACTTCGTACTGGCTGAGGGACCTGCACTCATAGAAGTGTATTCGTCCCAAAGTCCCTTCCCGGTAAACCATCACCTTGCGATCGAGTGGGTTTGTGATGGCGAAAGGGAGGTCGGTACATAACTCTCGGCCGATCCTCCAGGAATACCGTGATAGTGCGGGTACACCCTGGTAAGGGGGTTGTCATGTGTGTGTGGGTGTTCGTGTGGGTAAAGCAAGATGGACGACGAAGAGCCAAGGGGAAGAAACGAAGGAGATCGACAGCCGGAAAGAAGAAACCGAATGCTGACCATATGGTTCCCTGCACCACCATCCTTCAAATGCACAGAGAGGACGCAGGGATGCCCATGGGAATGTGCGTCATCGGGGTGGTCTGGCTGCAAGCAATCACTAGTCCGACATCTAAAGGAAGCCCACAACAAGAAAATCAACGAATATATGAACATGTGTGCAGGGTGCTATCTGGTACTGACTATCCGGCCAAGCAATCACACGTGCATCCTCAACAGGCAGATGAGGGAGGAGCAAAGGGTTCCCCATTTTCGTTTCCAGTGCGACGTGCAATACTACCCCTACTCTGCCCCAACAAAGAGAGGATTGAATAACCACGAGGTAGCAACACATGTACGGCAGTGGAGGAGGAGAGACAACCAACGTCAGGCGGAGCAACGACAGGGGAACCAACAGGCTGAAGGCAATCCAGCAAGCGCCCAGCCCTCACAGGAAGTTGGGGAAAATAGGGAAAACGAGCAGAGGGAGCAGCCACAGAATTACGAGCAACAGCAGCAAAGAGAAACACAAGGGCAACGAGAAAGGCACAGATGGACCCCTCCACCCAGGGATGGAGAAGTGGAAGGACCAGAGACACCACGCCCCGTCTCTGGGAGAAGTACACCAGTGTCACCGCTGAGCCCAGACGATCAAGAAACGCGACTGAGGTCGATAACGCCGAGCCAGATGCTCCAAAATGAACCCTCACCAAGAGAGGAATCACAGCACCCAGGGGACCTGACACCCCTCTTGCACATGCCAAGAATGCCACTGTCACCTCTAAGCCCCGATGAACAACATGGTGGAGACAGTACCCAAACAGGGGAACAGATAATGCAAAGTCAAGAAACAAATGAAGGAAGCCAAAGTAATCTCAGTGAATCCCTTACACCACTATCGCAAAGTGAAGCAACTCAAACACTAAGTGGTGAAGGCAACATACAGGAGCAGATTGGCATAACTCCTGAACCAAATGAAGAGCGAGATGAAGCTGAGGAGACATGGATACTAGAGCCGTTTCTGGGCACAGTGTATGAGATCCAGCGGAACCCGGACTGGGCAAGATTTGAAGAAGTACTGATTGAGATCGAGGTAGCAATCCAAGCGGCAAACACGATAAACATCTCTCAAGGACAGAACACGACCAGGAAAATCACCGATGTCAATGATTGCAAACAGATCCAGAGGCTGTACAAATACAACCGTCGCCGAGCAATACGGCTAATTGCCGATGGGAACGGCGCAAGATGTGAAATAAGCAAGGAGAGAATAGAGGAACACTTCCAACACATGATGGTTGAAAAGGATTGTGATCTAAATACCGTGGAGCACATTCCCGAACCGCCATACGACAGACCAGAGATGGAAATGCAGCCCTTCACAGAGAAGGAAGTATTTACAAAACTAGCAGCAGCAGAGAATTCGTCACCAGGTGAAGACAGAATATCATATGAGAACTGGAGAAAGGCTAACCCAAGCTGCCGAGTTATGGCAGCCATATTCAACGTGTGTCTCAGAGCCAAGAGAATACCAGACTCCTGGAAACGATACAGAACAATACTTGTCCCCAAAAAAGGTGGTAACCCAGAAGTCGTTTCAAATTGGAGGCCTATAACACTGAGCCACACAATATACAAGGTGTACACGGGATGCCTCACAGCACGACTCAGAAGGTGGCTCGTTGACAACGAGGTACTGTGCGCTGCACAGAAAGGATTCATGCCAAGTGATGGGGTGATAGAACACAACTACATACTTCAACATCACATGGACGATGCACGACGGAACAATGGCGATACCTGCATAGCAGTACTCGACTTGACCAATGCATTTGGCTCAGTGTCACTGGACCTCATCAAAAGAGCGCTCAACCGTATAGGGGTGGGACGGGATTTTGAAACAGTAGCAGGAGACATCATCAGTGGCAAGACGACAAGAATACTAACAAAGGAAGGAGAAACAGAAGAGATACCAGTGCAATGCGGTGTGCAACAGGGGTGCCCAATAAGTGGTCTCCTGTTCAATATAGCGGTCGAACCACTGTTGCGGAAAATCGCGGCCGAAGGAATGATACTGAACCAACAACACAAGCACCCATGCTTAGCATATGCAGACGATATAACAATCATTACAAAACAGCAAGATAATCTACAGCAACTCCTCTACATAGCAACAGAACAATGCAGTAGGATGGGACTGGACCTAAATCCTAGCAAAAGCTCATCATTGCACCTGTCTGGACGAAGACCTCGAGGAATGCGCCAGACACAGTTCTACGTGGGAGAAACGCCCATCCAATGGAAGAGCGATGGCGAAGCAACGCTCTTCTTGGGACGACCAGTTGGGTTCCATCTTCTGCCAAACATCCAAACAGTAGAGGAACTAATGCAACTCGGGACCAAAATACTGACAAGCAAGCTAGCACCGTGGCAGAGAATAGATGCAGTCAAGACATTCATGTTCCCGGCAGGAGTGCATGCAATGAGGACTTGGCAACTGAGGAAAACAGACTGGGCACACCTGGACAACGAAATGAAGACAATGCTTAAACACACGCTACATCTACCGTCAAGAGCGTCGAATGAGTACTTGTATGGAAGCAGTAAAGCTGGAGCGTGTGGTGTCCCACTCGCGGCAGAAGACTCTGACATTTTCCTGGTGGATACCGCATTTAAATTACTCACGTCACCGGATCCTGACGTCAGGGAAATAGCCAGAGAAGAATGCCGGCGAGTGGCAACAATGAGAACACGACAGGAGCCAAGCATGACCGACGCATGCATGTACTTAACACAGGGAGAGATGCAAACGCGAGGAGGAGACCACCAAACCATATTGTCTAGAGCCAGGTGTGCCTCAGGCCGAATGGGGGTTTCCTGGATAGCAGAGGGAGGAGACAACATCAAGATAAAATGCACTGACTCCATCATTGAAGAAAAAGATAGAAGGAAGGTAGCCAAAACCATCCGGAGCCAGCGACGACAGATGAGAGATGAAGTTCTGCAGAATAAGCCTGACCAAGGGAAAGTGATGAAGCTCGTAGCACAAGAGAGAGCATCATCAGCATTTGTTCGAAATGGAGCGTATACAACCTTCGCAGACTGGCGAAGCGAGGCCAGAATAGGGATCGGAGATGTCGTCGTTGCAATAGAGAAGAAACGCTCCCACATGTAGTAAACCACTGCATGATACACTCTCGAGCCATGCAAAAGCGACATAATGCCCTGGTGGATAGAGTACGAAAAGCCGCAGAAGGTCGACATTGGAAGATCATGTCGGCAAATGAACGAGTACCAGGAGCAGCAGACAATGGACGTCCAGACCTGGTGATTGAAAAGAACCGAGAAGTGATCCTGATCGACGTCACCTGCCCATTCGAGAATGGACAAGAGGCATTTAAAGAAGCAAGACTGAGGAAAGAAGAAAAGTATGCAGAACTGGCAGCAGAGATGAGAAGGCAATACCAGCAGGTGAAGGTGGCTGCATTCATAGTGGGACCCCTGGGAGCATACGACCCGGAGAACGAGAAGCTGATGAAGAGACTGGCATCAAAGGGATACCTGCGCCTCTTCAGGAAACTGTGTGTAAGTGATGCCATTCGCTGGTCGAGAATGATTTATATAGAATATACCTCAGGTGCTAGACAGTATGTAGGGTGAAATAAACCCAAAGTCAAGATAGAAGAAGAATAGGTTCTAGTTAGTGGAATAGGAACACTATGTATAAAATGTAATAGATAGTCAGCCAATTGTCACAAATTACTGGAATACCCAAACTATTGTAAATAAAAAACAATGTATCATTCTTTTAAATAAAATCTGTTCTTATCAGCTTAATATCTGATACGATCCCCATGTGGGATCTTCGATATTAAACTGATTTTTGGATCATGGCGAAGTGCTAGGGGCTTGCTCCACCTTTGCCGCGGATCGGCCCGGTATTGCAGTATCTCCGGGATCGGTCCACTCCCCATGGGGAGAAATTTAAGCAAATATATTACATTTTATTTAAAGATGGCCATGGGCATATAATGTCTTATAATCGCTGTATATATGTCACGGTCAGACACATGTGCAACTTCTTTCTGGGTTGCAAAAAAGCAGGATGTAATTGTCCGTTTATTCGGTCCTTGGTAGGTTACAATATGCGGAGTTACACATGCATGAGTATGATGTGACAAACATGGATAAGAGGTGTGTTAGGACCTGGCAAGGATAACGTTGGATATAACATTAGGATAAGTTCAGGCTCATTTCACAACATGAGTACAGTTAATATTTTGAAGTTCTCTATTGTGTCATGAGGACATAACACTCCTTTTTTCTGTCTCAATCAAAGTTTTTAATCTCAAAAAAATGTCTCGATATTATACTGAAAAAAATTTAGATTAACACGTTTTCCTAACAGACTATTAAAAACTTCTTTCAGTATTATGAGTTACTAGGCATCAATTGGAGAGTTTGAAAATCTTTTCATTCACACAAAATTGTCAAAATACAAATCCTGTAAAAGTAGCGTAGAAAAAAATTCTTCGCTGACGCTTAAGCATAAATCAAGTACTATTTATTAACAGAGACCTTGTTAAGCGGTGCAAATACGCCGCTGCACCTTACTTTATATTTCGTTTAGAGTCCCTTATGATATGTATAAGGGGGATAGCGCGAACGCAGTCCCCCGCTAACAAAAATTGCACACTCGGTGTAGGAGCGAGGAACTTCTTGATAAGTTCAAGGCAGCCATAGATCGTATTAGGACTAAGGGAGGGATCCCTATCATATGCGGTGTCCTGCCTAGAAGGAGAGTTGGCAGTGAACGGTTGTCAAGGGCAGTTGGTGTTAACGACCGTCTTGACAGATATTGCAAGTCAATATCAGTCCCATTCATTGACAACTGGGACAACTTCTATGGCAGAAGGGACCTTTATGCTAGGGATGGCGTGCACCTGTCTAGGGATGGAGTAGCAACCCTGGCTGGGGCTCTAGAGGGGGCAGTTCAAGAGATATCGAAGTCTTTAAACTGCTAAGAGAACATAGGAGCACGGGGGTGGAGGAGACTGCAGTGGGAGCGGGTAAACAAGGCGAAAGATTACAGGGAAATAGTGTTAGGAATGATGACAAAACTAAATTAGACAGGGAGTTTAAAACTAAACGCGGTAAGGGAAAGACTCAGAACACGACTAACTTAAATGTATACTACGCGAACAGTAGAAGTATGAGAAACAAAATGGATGATATTAAGGCCTTGGTATGTACAGAAGAAATCGATATAATTGCATTCACTGAAACATGGATCAACCTAGACACACGTGAATTACCAGTCGAATACCAAATTGCGGGTTACAAACTGTTCCATACCGATAGGCAGACCAGAAAAGGAGGCGGAGTAGCAATCTATGTTAGGGATAATCTGAAGTGTGAAATAAATAAGGAAATAAAAACTGAGAGGAATACAGAAACAATTTGGATAGAATTAAGCGACGGTCGGGAAAAATTAATCACAGGGGTAATATATAGACTTCAATCTTGATACGCCAATGAGCCGACTTTATCTGGGATGAATGGCGAGGGCTTCCATGAAGGGCAAGGGCTGGGTCAACAAAGTCTGTATAGTAGGCGACTTTAACCTTGCCAACATTGGACTGTCCTACGGGTAACTGTGAATCAGAGGATTTTCGAGACGATCCAGGACTGTTTCTAAGTCAATATATAACCGAAACCCACACGGGGGTAATAATATACTGATTTAGTTCTGACGAACAGAGAAAACCTCATTAGTACCGCAATGTCGAGGTAGGGAACGAACTTGCAAACAGCGATCACAAAGAAATTCGATTCCAGTTAGATTTTCAGGGCAGACGTAAGGAAAATTCCACTAAAGTACCAGATTTCAGAAGGGCAAACTTTGACAGTTTAAAGAGGCAGCTGAGAGAGGGGGTGTCACGCTTGGCCGTGAACCTGACAGATGACACCGACCTGATAACGAGATCTGAGATTGCCGAGTTCCACGATAATTTAAATAGTGAGTTACTTAATGCACAAAGGCAGAACATACCATACAAAAAACTCAGATCAGACAACAATGACCCTAAATGAATAAATAATTATTTAAAGAACATCATTGGCCAAAGGAAGGCTATAGGTAGAAGGATAAATCGTGGCGAAATTCACCTCCGGGACTATTATAGGGTATTGGCGAGTAGAGTTAAAACCGAGATAAGGAAAGCAAAGAGGAATAATGAGGTAAGGATAGCAAGGAGGCGAAGACAAACCCCAAAGGATTCTACCAAATGTATCAAATCTAAAAACACGAGAGAAAGATTGGACCAATACGATTCGCCAGCTCACTGGATAACGACGGAGAAATATAAATAATTTGAATAAACATTTTCAACAAGCTACCACCGAAAATCTAAACATGACACCGAGGCACCGACTCTATTCAGAGATAATAGTGAAGAAACAAATTAAGGAGATAGTAGTGACTAGTAAATTACGTTAGTAAGCAAATAGACAAACTAAAGCCTAATAAGTCACCTGGTCCCGGCGAGATATTTGCTGAGTATTAAAGGAATGTAAGGAAGAGCTTAGTATGCCCTTAGCAAAGTTATTTAACATGTCCTTAAAAACAGGTGTAGTACCAGAATCCTGGAGGATAGCGAATGTAATACTGATTTTCAAGAAGGGGGATAGATCACTATCCTCTAACTACCGCCCAATCAGTCTAACATCAATAGTAGGCAAATTACTGGAAGCAATCACTTCAAACTCTATTCGAAATCACCTGGAGAAGCACCTATTGATCAATGATTCCCAGCATGGCTTCACAAGCGGACGTTCATGTCTAACTAATCTATTAACATTCTTTTCATCAGTTTTCGAATCGGTGGACGAGGGGCACAATTATGATGTGGTATATCCGACTTTAGCAAAAGCCTTCGACAGAGTCCCCACTTGTTATTCAATTAGAAAGGTAGAAGCCTGCGGCATCAAAGGTGACATCCTTAAATGGATTAGCGTGGTTAAGGACAACAGGAAACAGCGAGTGAAAGACACCTAAGACTAAGTCCCATTGGAGCAACGTCACAAGCGGAGTTCCCTAAGGCTCAGTACTTGGACCATTATTATTTATTATATACATAAACGACATAGATATCGGCATAGACAGCAACATAAGTAAATTTGCTGATGACACTAAAATAGGACGTGTAATTAAATCTGACGAGGACTCCGGAAAACTACAGGAAGATCTAAACAAATTTTTAGAATGGTCTGAAAAATGGCAGATGAAATTCAACGTGGACAAATGTAAAGTACTCAGTATAGGAGATGTAAACAGGGAAACCAGATACCAGATGAACAACGATGCTATAGAGAAATCCGACTGCGAGATTTAGGAGTAATGATAAGTAGAACCTTGGGTCAAGCAACAATGTGTTTTTTGCTCAGAATAAGGCTATTGTGCACGGTTCATACAAAGGAGTGTTAGTTACAAGACTAGCGAGGTCATCTTAAGATTAAATCTTGCGCTTGTGAGACCTCACCTGGATTACGCAGTTCAGTTCTGGTCACCGTATTACAGAATGGATATAGAATCTTTGGAAAGAATTCAGAGGAGAATGACAAGACTAATCCCGGGCATTAGGAACCTTGAGTACAGAGACAGGTTAAAGCATCTTAATTTGCACTCCCTCGAGAGACGTAGAGCGAGGGCCGACATAATAGAGGTGTATAAGTGGAAGGCAGGACTAAACAAAGGGACATTACAAAGGTACTCAAATTATCCAACCAGGAGCGAACTCGTAACAATGGTTTTAAATTAGACAAATTTAGATTTAGGCGTGAAATAGGTAAACACTGGATTGGAAACAGAGTAGTGGATGAATGGAACAAGTAACCAAATATCATCATTAACTCGAATACGCTGAATTGCTTCAAACATAGGTTGGATGCTCATATAAGCAATAGGGGTTGGGTGTAAACAGGACTGCCCAGCATGGGCCAATAGGCCCGCTACAGTTTCCTCCATTCTTATGTTCTCTTATGTTCTTACATTTGGGTTAATCGCAAGGGTCAGCATCACAGGAGTGCAATGGTGAGCCTCGCCCTGGGAAAACCGCCTTCGTGATCACGGTATCTCCTGTGCCAGGTAAGTATGCACGAACATGATCATCCTGAACCCTAACCTTACTTGACTGACCATCATTGCGCTGAACCTTCTTTTTTATGTTATTTACCTCATTTTACAAACAAATAAAATGATTACTCTTTCTATAATTCGTAGTATGCTAAAATAAAAATTTCCATATTAAAAATAAGAGCATGTGATAGAAATAAACAAGTTTGGCTTTATAAACTTTATTCATTTACAAACATACGGGGCTAGAAAATGTTAACTATTGATATTTATTTTCGCGTTTTTCTTGTGTCTAAATCAAGATGATTTCAAATTAGATCCAAAATAAAGTAATTAATAGTATCTCAACCACCATCTTTAGATTGATTTGCCAAGATAAGTTTGTTAAAGTATAGAGGTAAGCCAAGTTTTCTTCTATCTCAAATTGACCTTAAGTTTCTCCCTCTCACGATTAAGTCGTTTGGGGTATTACTTATAATATCAATTATGAGGAACTTGCTATCTAG
>NW_024741981.1:165000-174215 GCF_018991925.1 Homarus americanus | reverse complement strand
CCAGGCCTACAGTATGTGGGCAGCAGGGAGGGACAGGTGGTGCTGTGCTCACAGGCGCGGGAGATGCCAGGTGTCCAGGCTCACAGTATGTATGGAGATTTTCAGGTGTAGCCAGGCCTACAGTATGTATTGAGACAGGTGTAGCCAGGGCCTACAGAGCAAAGTGGGGAGCTGCCAGAGCCAGGCATGCACAGTACATATTATGGAAGATGCCAGGTGTACAGGTGTATGGAGATGCCAGGTAGCCAGGCTTACAGTATGTATGGAGATGCCAGGTGTGTCCAGCCCAAAGCAGTGCTGGGACAGTAGTTAGGGCCTGGCAGTATGTATATGGAGATGCCAGGTGTGAACAGGCTTCATGCATGTATGGGAGGAGCCAGGTGTGCGTCCGGCCTCACAGCATGCGGGGAGATGCAATCAGCCTACAGGCCCACAGTATGGGCGCGGGGAGACAGGCCTACAGTATGTAGGGAGATGCTGGCTCATGCATGTATGGGGAGATGCCAGTACAGTGTAATGAGATGCCAGGTGTGTAGCACAGGCCTACAGTATGTATGGGAGATGCCAGGTGCAGGCCTACAGTATGTATGGGAGGACAGGTGTAGTCAGGCTCATAGTATGTATGGGAAGCTTGTGTGTGTCCAGCCTGCCAGCATGGGTGGGGAGACAGGCATTGTGTCTACAGTATGTATGGGAGATGCCAGTGCAGCCAGGCCCACAGCATGGCGGAGATGCCATGCAGCCAGGCTCACAGTATGTATGGGAGATGCCAGTGTAACCCAGGCACACAGTATGTATGGGAGACAGGCAGCCAGCTCACAGTATGTATGGGAGACAGGTGTAGCTACAGGCCCACAGCATGTATGGGAGATGCCAGTAACAGCCTACAGTATGTATGGAGATGCCAGGTGTAAAGCCAGGCCCACAGCATGGCGTGGAGCTGTCAGGTGTAGCCAGCATACAGCACATGTGGAAATGCCAGTGCAGCCAGGCCCACAGCATGTGGGCGGAGAGGCCAGGTGTCCAGGTAAAAAATACAGTATGTATGCTGGGAGACAGGTAGTTAGGCCTAGCAGTGGCGCGGGAGATTAGGTGTAACAGCACACAGTGTATAAGGGAGATGCCAGGTGTAGCCAGGCATACAGTGTTACATGGAGAGGCCAGG
The DNA here is from genome assembly GCF_018991925.1 of Homarus americanus. NCBI lineage: Eukaryota > Metazoa > Arthropoda > Malacostraca > Decapoda > Nephropidae > Homarus > Homarus americanus. The sequence goes on along the minus strand of NW_024741981.1, from coordinate 173,050 downwards.
TGCAGCTGCGGCCCACAGTATGTGGCGGGGAGATGCCAGGTCCAGCCAGGCCCACAGTATGTAGCGGGGAGATGCCAGGTCTGAAAGCCAGGCCTAAGGCATGTGTGGGCTGGAGATGCCAGGTGTAAAACAGCCTACAGCACGCATGGGAGATGCCAGGTGCAGCCAGGCTCACAGTATGTATGGGAGATGCCAGTGCAGCCAGGCTCACAGTATGTAAGGGGAGATGCCAGGGTGGAGCCAGCATACAGCATGTGTGTGGAGATGCCAGGAAGCCAGGCCTGCATGTGGGAGATGCCAGGCAGCCAGGCCCACAGTATGTGGGCAGAGATGCCAGGTGTAGCCAGGCCCACAAAATGATGGAGATGCCAGGTAGCTTGTGCCCACAGCATGTGTGGAGATGCCAGGTAGCCAGGCCCAAGGTATGGGCGGGAGATGCCAGGTAGCCAGGCCCGCATTGCGGCTGGAGACGCCAGGTAGCCAGTACAGCATGGGCGGGGAGATGCCAGGTAGCCAGGCCTGCTGGTGGGCGCGGGATGCCAGGTGTAGCCAGGCCTACAGTATGGCGGGGAGATGCCAGGTGGAAACAGGCCTGCATTATGTGGGTGCGGGGAGACGCCAGGCAGCCAGGTCTGCATTACGGCGGGAGACAGGCAGCCAGGTTCGCATTATGGGCTGGGAGATGCCAGGTGTAGCTGCGTCTGCATTATGTATGGGGAGATGCCAGGTGTCCCCAGGCCCACAGTAATGTATGGGAGACAGTGGAAGCTGTACCAGTATTGTATGGGAGATGCCAGGTGCAGCTTTCAGGCCTGTATTGCAAAGGGGGATGCCAGTGTAGCCAGGCCTGCATTATGTATGGGAGATGCCAGGTGTAGCCAGGCCACAGGCGTATGGAGATGCTGTGCAGCCAGGTCTGCATTGGCGATGGAGATGCCAGGTAGCCAGGCCCGCAATTATGTATGGGAGATGCTGTGTGCAGCTTGCCTGCATTATGTATGGGAGGACAGACAGCCTATTATAAAGTGGGAGATGGTAGCTATGCTCACATTATGTATGGAGATAGGTAGCCAGGCCTGCTGAAAGATGTATGGAGATGCCAGGTGTAGCCAGCCTACAGCAGGGCGGGGAGATGCCAGGTGTAGCCAGGCCTCAAGGCAAGTGGAGATGCCAGGTAGCCAGGCCTATGCATGTATGGGAGACAGGTGTAGCCAGGCACTGCATTATGTATGGGAGCCAGGTGCAGCTGGTACTACAGCATGTATGGAGATGCCAGGTGTAGCCAGGCTCACAGTATGGCGGATGCCAGGTGCAGCCAGGCTCACAGTATGTATGGAGATGCCAGGTGTAGCCAGTCTGCATTATGTATGGGAGATGCCAGGTAGCCAGGGCCTACAGGTATATGGAGATGCCAGGGTGTAGCCAGGCCTACAGTATGTATGGAGATGCTGGTGTAGCCAGGCCCACAGGCATGTATGTGAGATGCCAGTTGCAGCCAGGCCTACAGTATAAAAGGGGAGATGCCAGGTGGAAGCACAGGTTCAGACAGGAAGTGGGGAGACGCTGTAGCCAGGCTAAGACATTATGCAAGGGAGATGCCAGGTGCAGCCAGGCTCACAGTATGTATGGGAGACAGGCAACAGGCCCACAGTGCTGGTTAGCGGGATGCCAGTGCAGCTGAGGCATGCAGTGGCTGGCTATGGAGATGTGCCAGGTGTAGCCAGGCCTGCCAGTATGTAAGTGGAGATGCCAGGCTCCACAGGCCTAGCAGTATGCATGGAGATCCCAGGTTCAGCCAGGCCAACAGTATGCATGGGAGATGCCAGGTCTAGCCAGGCCTACAGCATGTATGGAGATGCCAGGTGTAGCTGGTGCCTGCTGGTGCACGACAAGTGGGAGATGCCAGGTGTAGCCAGGCTCACAGCATGCAGGAGATGCCAGGTGGCCAGGCTCACAGTATGTAAGTGGGAGATGCCAGGTAGCCAGGCCTACAGTATGTATGTGGGGAGATGCTGTAGCCAGGTTCATTATGTATGGGAGATGCCAGGTGGGCCAGGTGCAAGGTATGTATGGGAGATGCCAGGTGGTTGTGCCTACAGTATGTAAGGGAGATGCCAGGTGTAGCCAGGCCTGCATTTATTTTTGGGAAAGATGCCAGGGGTGGTGCCACAGGTCTGCATTATGTATGAGATGCCAGGTGTAGCTAGGTCTGCATTATGTATGGAGATGCCAGGTGTCCTGGTGTTCCACAGCAATGGGCGGGAGATGCCAGGTGGCCAGGCCTGCATTATGGGCGGGAGACGCTGCAGCCAGGCCTGCATTACAGGCGGGAGATGCCAGGAAACAGGTCTGCATTATGTATGGAGATGCCAGGTAGCTGGGCACTACAGTATGTATGGGAGATGCTGTGTGTGTAGCCAGGTCTGCATTATGTATGGGAGATACAGGTAGCAGGCATACAGGCATATGGGATGCTGGTGTAGCCAGGCCTACAGTATGTGGCATAGGAGATGCTGGTGTGGGCTTGTGCCCACAGCATGGCAAGGGAGATGCCAGGTGTGTCCAGGCCACAGTATGTATGGGGAGATGCTATAGCCAGGCCTACAGTATGTATTGGAGATGCCAGGTAGCCAGGCTCACAGAGGTATATGGGAGCTACAGGTGTAGCCAGCACAAGCAGTGCTATATGGAAGATGCCAGTAACAGTGTGTGGGAGACAGGTAGCTAGGCTTGGCTGTATGTATGGGAGATGCCAGGTGGGGTCCAGGCCTAAAGTATGTATGGGGAGACAGGGTTAGGCCTACAGTATGTATGGGAGATGCCAGAAGAAACCACAGTATGTGCGGGGAGATGCCAGGTGAAGTCCGGCCCACAGGTATGTGGGAGATGCTGTGTAATCAGGCCCACAGTATGTAAGTGGGAGATGCCAGGCACAGGCCTACAGTATGTGGAGACAGGTGTAGCCACCATGTATGGGCGTGGAGATGCCAGTAGTCAGGCTCACAGTATGTGGGCGGGGAGATGCCAGGTGTGTGTCCTGGCCTACAGTATGTATGGGATGCTAGGTGTACAGTGTGTATTTGAGATGCCAGGTGCTTAGTTCACAGTATGTATAAGGGAGATGCCAGGTGTAGCCAGCTCACAGTATGTATGGAGATGCCAGGTGGAAGTCAGGCCTACAGATGTATGGAGATGCCAGAAATCCAGGCCTACAGTATGTGGCGGGATGCCAGGTAGCCAGGCTTCATATGTATGGGAGATGCCAGGTGTAACAGGCCTACAGTATAAGTGGGAGATTACAGGCCTACAGAGTGGGGCGTGGGAGATGCAACCAGGCATACAGTATGCGGGGAGACAGGTGTAGCCAGGCCCAGTGCATGTATGGGAGATGCCAGAAACAGGCCTGGCAGTATGTGGGTGGGAGATGCCAGGTAGCCAGGCCTACAGTATGTATGGGAGATGCCAGGTGCAGCTGGTACTACAGCATGGGCGGGAGCTGTCAGGGTGGAAGCAGCATACAGCACATATGGGAAATATGCTCACAGTATCGCATGGGAGAGGCCAGGTGTGTCCAGGCCTACAGTATGGGAGATGCCAGGTAGTTAGGGCCTACAGTATGTATGGGAGATGCCAGGTGCAAAGCCAGGCACACAGTACATATGGGAGATGCTGTGTAACAGGCATACAGCACATATGGGAGTTTTGCAGCCAGGCCCACAGTATGTATATGGGAGATGGTCCAGCCAGGCCTACAGTATGGGCGTGGAGATGCCAGGTCTGTGCTCACAGTATGGGCGGGGAGATGCTGTGTAGCCAGCCCACAGCATGCATGGAGATGCCAGGTAGCTTGTACTACAGTATGTATGTGGGATGCCAGGTACAGGCTCACAGGCGTGGCGGGAGATGCCAGGTGAGCCAGGCACACAGCATGTGTGGAGATGCTGTAGCTTGTACCACAGCATGTGTGTGGAGATGCTGTGTGTGCAGCCAGGCCCACAGCATGTATGGAGACGCCAGGTAGCCAGGCCTACAGCACGTGATGGGAGATTAGGCAGCCAGGCCTACAGCATGTGTGGAGATGCCAGGTAGCCAGGCCCACAGCATGTAAGTGGAGATGCCAGGTGCAACAGTCCGTATTATGCATGGGAGATGCTAGGTGTAGCCAGGTGTGGCAGTGTAAGTGGAGATGCCAGCAAAGCAGGCTACAGCATGGGCGGGGAGATGGTAGCCAGGCCTAAGGCATGTATGGAGATGCCAGGTGCATGAAATGCATTATGTGCATGGGAGACAGTAACAGGTCTGTATTATGTATGGAGATGCCAGGTGGGCTTATGGTTCAATATGTAAGTGAGATGCTAGGTAGCCAGGTCTGCATTATGGGCGGGAGATGCCAGGTGTCCCTGAGGTCACAGTACGATGGGAGATGCTGTAGCCAGGCCTGCATTATGTAAGGGAGATGCCAGGTGCAGCCAGGCCTGCATTATGTATGCGGGGAGATGCAGCCAGGCCTGCATTATGTATGGGAGATGCCAGGTGTAGCCAGGCCCACAGGCATGTGGGCGGGAGATGCCAGGCAGGCCAGGTCTGCATTATGTATGGGAGATGCCAGGTGTAGTCAGGCCTGTGCTTATGTATGGAGATGCCAGGTAGCCAGGCTCAGCATTATATGGGAGATGCCAGGTGTAGCTGAGGCTCATATTAAGTGTATGGGAGATGCCAGTGTAGCTGGTGTTTACATTATGTATGGGAGATGCCAGGTGCCAGTGGCCCATGGCATGTATGGGAGATGCCAGGTGCAGCCAGGCCTACAGGCGTGTGGGAGATGCCAGGTAGCCAGGCCCACAGTATGTATGGGAGACAGGTAGCCAGCTCACAGTATGGGCGGGGAGATGCCAGGTAGCCAGGTCTGCATTATGTATGGGAGATGCCAGGTAGCCAGCCTCACAGTATGGGCGCGGGGAGATGCCAGTGTAGCCAGGCCCACAGCAGGCGGGAGATGCCAGGTAGCCAGCCTACAGTATGGCGGGGAGATGCCAGGTAGCCAGGTCTGCACATGTATGGGAGAGCAGGCACAGGCTCAGCAGGGGCGGAGACAGGTGTAGCCAGGCCTACAGTATGCGGGAGATGCAGTGCAGCTGTACCAGTATGTAAGTGGGAGATGCCAGTTGTGCCAGGCTCAAGCAGTATGTATGGGAGATGCCAGGTGTGGCCAGGCCTGCATTATGTGGGCGGGAGATGCCAGGTGTCCCCAGGCCTGCCAGTATGGGGAGATGCCAGGTAGCCAGGCAAACAGCATGTATGGGGAGATGCCAGGTGCAGCCAGGCCTGCATTATGGGCGGGGAGACAGGCTCTGCAGCATGTAAGTGAGATGCCAGTGTAGCTAGGTCTGGCATTATGTATGGGAGATGCCAGGTGTCCCAGGCCTACAGTATGTATGGAGAAGCAGGTCTGCATTATGTATGGGAGATGCCAGGTAAAAACATGTTTTGTAGTCTACTATAAAAATGGTACTGGCTCAGTGATAAAGAAATTATATAAACCCATTAAAACAACTGTTTGAAATAAATAGATTAACACTCACCATTCCACGCTGGCTGTTTGTGTAGATCCCATTTTCCTCTCCCCTGCCACTGATGAATGTCATGAAGATGATGATGAAGGTGGTTGAGGGCATTTGGGAGTCATAACAAGCACGAGGAGGACAGTTGTTCTGAGAGCAGAGTAGCACACGTGCGAGACGGACAAACTCTTAGCCCAGACTGAGGCAGGGAGGCGGCGCGCATGGGCCAGCCTCCCAGGACAAGAGAGACATCTTGCGGGATGCCCCAAAACTCGCACACTCCCCGGACTGGCCGTGAAAATGCCAGCAACTTTAAAATTACCCGCAGATATTCTTGGGTTTCTCCAGGGTGTCATTTGTAAATACTGTATTGTAATTCATAATTCATCATATGCTTCTTAAGTCTTTAATATTTCCATCCATCAATCTTTCCAAAGGTTTTCTCACCTTACATTTTATTCACTTTTTTATTCTTTAGTCAAACATTTCCATTAGTTCTTTACTATAGTGCTGAGTTATTCTATTGTTTCCATTTTTGACTAAATTGTCCTTTGACAGTTTCTGAACACTTCATCATGCAGGCTTATTGTATGTATCGGTAAAATCCGTATCAGCTTATGTTGTATACAGGTACAGTATTTGTATATTGAAATTATGTTGCCTCTTAACATTACAGATGAAATAGAAGCACCCATAGGATACAAGGACTGGCATGACCATGCACGGTTAGCAGCAGAGAGTCAGCAGCATGGTCCAGGAGAGCAAGGTCAAGCCTATAATCTCCCCTCAAAATATCAGAATGAGAAGGACCAACTGTACAAGGTTAATGGGTTTAATGCTGCGGGCTCTGATGATATAGCTCTGAACCGCTCTCTGCAGGACATCCGCCACCCAAAGTAAGTTTACCATGCAGGTATTATATTACTATTACTGCATTTAATATACTCTGAGACAAGTAGTGTTATATTCATTGTACACCCCCCTCCATCCCATAAATAAAATATGGCCATCAACAAATCACAGTCTGTTTCATATTTTGGTAACTGGTACTTTATTTGAACTGTATAGTAGTAATCACTCTTATCTGTCTGACCATCAACAGTTCACAGTCAGCTTCATAACTTGGCAACTGGTACTCGAGTTGAATAAGAATATGCTTCTAGCCAATAACTGCCTGGTCATTATTATATTATACTTTTTCTTTTCAGATGTAAGGAAAAAGTTTATTTAAACTATTTACCAACAGCATCAGTAGTAGTACCTTTCACAATGAGCACTGGACAACCCTGCTACGCACAGCTATTTCTGCGATCAACCGCTCACCAGACTCTCTTCTTCTTGAGGTCATTCTTGTGGATGATGCCAGCACAAAAGGTCTGCAATTCTAAACTGCTTTTTAATGTTGATATAGTCTAAGTGGTCTCCTTCGTGTACTGGTATCCCTAAACTTGTAGTCAGCAGAAAAAGGGATCTTCACCCTTGGTCCTAATGACCTTCAAATTGACCACTGTGACTGAAGTCGTGTTCATTTGGTAGGATTGGTATTTCTGATTGTGTGAAGCAGTGTGTAACAAATATGATATATCCTTTATGTCATGCAATTAAATGAAGGAATTAACTGTAATACATCGAAGACCATAACAAAAAACTTACAGTATTATATTATTATATACAATAGGGTCACAGGCTACGCGTATCCATAGTACACGACCTCGCTTATATGTGTCTGACCCCCTGAATTGCCCTTACGCTTGGGTCTTGCTCTCACATGAGCCAAACCATCCCAGCATCTCGCTAGCTCAGCATGTTTATCACTTGTGGAGTGAACATATTTGTGGGGGCATTGGGCTGTAACTGTGTCACCAACTCGCCACCCAGCTGCACTCCCTCCCCCGACATCATGGTATACTCACACACGTCTCTGAGTCAGCTGAGAGACTGCCTGGCTGAAACCCATCACATTTGGGAGAGGATGGTTTGACTCTTTGTACATTTAAAGTGTTCATATGGTACAGTTGCAGAAATGTGTTCCTACACCCCTGTGGTAACCTGTGTCTCAAAGGGCACCGTCAGGTAGTATAGTCTAGACGTGTTTTTGTGCTCGGTCGGAAAATGTCGTACTGCAAAACTGAACAACGAGTTAGCATCATATTTCTCGTTAAATCTAAGAAATCTGCTACGGAAACTTTTCAATTATTGACTGAGGCTTACGGTGAAGATTGCAAGTCTCTTGCACGCTTTTGGAATGGCACAAACGATTTTCGGATGGCAGAGAAACCGAAAAAAATGATGACCGCCCAGCCGTCCACAAACAGCAGTTCCCGATGACAACATTGAAAAAGTACGAGATGTGATTAGAAAAATCGCAGTTTGGGTGTTCGAGCAATAGCTGAGAAAGTTAAATTAGACAGGGAAAGTGTTCGGCGATTTCTAACGGATGAATTGAACATGATAAACGTTTGTGCAAAAATGTTTCCAAAAATGCTCTC
>NW_024741981.1:0-160000 GCF_018991925.1 Homarus americanus | reverse complement strand
CTTCTCCATTATTTTCATGAGTAATAGTTGCCTTTAGGAGGCTCTACTAGGCTAAGCACCTGTGGCATGTGGGCATATGTATGCTAGAGGGATGTCATTATGGAGGAGCATATACAGTTTTGAGAAGATAGGAGTGAGTGTGCTTGAGAAGACTTCATTTTGATGTACAGATCGATTCATTTGCCCTTTTTTCAGTTTTAAATAATTTGTAATCTTTGTCATACTGTGTATGTCTTTATTTAGACTATTTTAGTTTACAATATGGTATAATGAATCACTCTAATCATGTAGAAAGTTTATTGGCTTATCCTTTAGGCTTACTGATGGGATTTGTCAGTAACCCAATTGCTCGTAGTTTATATTTTATAATTCATATTGTTTAATTATCCTTAACACATATTTATTCATTGGCAGCATTTCTGAAAGACAAGCTGGATAACTATGTTCAGGAAAATCTACCTAAAGTGAGGGTTGTCCATCTAGCAAAACGGTCTGGACTCATTCGAGCTCGACTGGCCGGTGCAAAGGTAGCAAAAGGAGATGTTCTCATATTTCTTGACTCTCATACTGAATGTACCACCAACTGGTTACCACCCTTGCTAGGTAAGTTGAATTTACATTACTAGAAATAATTTCAAGCTTTAAAACCTTAGCTATTATTTATTTTCTATTATTTTAAACTGCAGACCTTAAAGTTTGTCTCTGAAAAGCACTGCATGAGGAAGATCACCTTTCCTACTGCTGGAGTCATGTGGTGTAGATATCTGCATCCACACCTTGGTTCAGTTTATGTACATCATAAGAGGGAAATTTTTTGGTCAGTGAAACCACATTTAGACTGTAGTATATAATTTTGTCCTTTGTACATGATAATTGATTCTCAATTAAAATTAACCGAGTTCGGAATGCTGTATTTTGATATTATTCAACAGATCCAAATTTTTTTTTCAGTTATTCGTTTGTTTTCTGTTCAATTTTTGCACCTTATTCGGATCATTCCGAAGGGTTTTGCTCATTATTCCAACTAACAAACATACTCAGTTACCATGCCTTGGCTGCCACATAAAATGTTCTGCTTATTACTGTGCAAACATAAATATTTTTAAAATGTACATATTGTAGTAATAATAAATTTTTATATAATACAGTAATAAATAAATGTAACACTTATCATTGCAAGGTGAGCTGATAATAATATATAGATGATATTCCCAAAGTGTAATGGTCACACTGGTAAATAAAGTAAAAATCCACATTGGAGAAATATAATACAAAATCTTGGAGCTGGTATACTATAGTGCATTTTTTCTCAGCTGAGAAAAAATGCCCCGTCCCCTCCTCAAGAGTTACAGGTGATTGGCTGTTGCAAACCTGTCCGATTTTGTCCTGAGTAATGATGTACAGTCAACCCTCACTTTACACGGTCCCACATTCCGCGTTTCCACGTTTACGCGGTGCCCTGCCGGAACCCAGGATGCTCACATTCCTCGGTGCGTGTACCCCTTTACGCGGAGAGTGTCCGGCTCGACGCTATTTTTAGATTCGCCCCACCCGCCTGCTCCCTCCTCCTCCCTCCTCCGCCTCCGCCTGGCCAAGCCGCGTGGTAAGGTTGCGCAGTGCATGTCTCTGTTGCGTTATCACTGACGTCATATGATGTATTGGACTGTGATTGGCCATGCATCCCTACCTCCCTCCGCTGCTAGCTGTAATTGGTTTAAAGTAATATGACGTGTCCACCCGGGGGAGGGTGGGAGGGAGGAAAGACGACGCTTGACCTAGCCGCGGCAGTTTCATCCCTCCAGGCCACACCGTGTAATCGTGCATCCATTGTTCTGTAAAATGGCTTCCGCCGGACCACCGCCCCCAGAGAGAAACCTTTCCTTGCATGGACCCAGCCGCCCTAAGCCCAAGAAGACACGACGTTCCTTAAGCTACAAGGTGGAGTACAAGATCATCCAAGAGTTAGAGAAAGGAACAAGACAGGTTGATTTGGCGCGCCAGCATAGTGTGAACGAATCTACGATCCGGACGATAAAAAAGGATGCAGCCAAGATAAAGGAGCATATGAAGATCACAAAGTCTACAGGTGCTTCTATGATCAAGTATTTTCACAACCAGGTGCTTCTCAAGACGGAAAAATTACTTGTGAGCTACTTGGTGCGTCAGGCGCGACGGAACATGGCGGTCGACACGCGCTTTGTTAAGGAGTACGCACGTGAACTGTACATGGCAGTGGCACGAAAGATGGGAATTACAGAGCCCAAACCCTTTAATGCTTCCTCTGGGTGGTTACAGAGGTTTAAGATGCGGAACAAGATCACCAATATAAACATTGGTGGTGAAGAGGCTAGTGCTGACCGTGCTGCGGCTAGGGAATTTCCTCCGTTTTTACGTGAGATTATGGAGGAAGGACAGTACACCGACGACCAGGTGTTAACATGGACGAATCTGGTCTTTTTTGGAAAAAGCTACCTTCCAAGACCTTCGTTGTGAAGAATGCCAGCAAGATTCGGGGCCGGAAGATGCAGAAGGAGCACATCACCGTCCTGTTTACCACCAATGCCTCCGGTACCTGTAAGCTCAAGTTATCGGTGATCCACACAGCCCGCAAACCGCACGCCTACAAGAGCATGGACATGACCAAGCTAAATGTCCACTGGCTGACCGCACGTAAGGCGTGGATGTTCTCTACACTGTCCCTCTCCTGGTTTGATGACTGTTTCGTTCCCGATGTAAAGAAATTCTGTGAGCAACAGAATGTGCCATTCAAGATTTTGTTGCTGCTGGGCAACGCACCAGGACACTCGCCCCTACTGTTAGATCGTCACCCCAACGTAAAAGTGGTCTTCCTTCCTCCCAACACTATGTCTATATTACAGCCCATGGACCAAGAGTTAATCTGTAATGTAAAAGCTGCATTCTCAACAAAAAAATTCCAGCTCCTGAACGACTACACCAACACCAGGGAAGAGTTGCGTAACCTGAGTGACACCACCACCGATAGCAAGAGCGAAGAAGACGAGGATCAACAGTTGGCAGAGCAAAAAATACTTTTCAAACAATTCTGGAGAATATTTAACATCAAGAAAGCTGTGGACTTCTTGGTGGAGGCATGGGATCAGCTGTCTGAAGCAACTGTTCGTCACGCATGGAGACATGTGTTGCAAGGCATTCCGGGCGTAAGGCAGAGTCAATCTGTGCCTGGTGAGGTTCAGACTGTTGCAGTAGCAGTGGACCTTGCCAGAGAAGCTGCGCAGAGTGTTACAGCTGCAGGCTTCTCCGAGACCACCAACGACGACATCCTGGAGGTGATAAGGGATCCTGATGTGACTACCGACGAGATGGTAGATGATGATGACGTCAGTGAAGAGGCAGGTGGTGCGTCATCCCAAGAAGAACACCGCTTATCCCATAGTAATGTTAGGGGTGCCATCGAGTGTGTTGAGAAAATCAAGCTCCTCCTTTCCGACGACCCTGACGCAAACAGGTATGAAATCTTCACTACCCAGCTGTTGCAGACTATGGAGCCCTACTTCAAGGTTTATCACGACAACATAAACACCAGCCGTCAGCAAAGCATAACAGAGTTCTTCGCCTGCAACCCACCACAGCCAGCCCAAGCCAGTGATAGTGACAGAGGTAGAGACAGTGAAGATGACTTTGAGGGATTTGTCAGGGAGGCCATAACAAGTGTGGGTGACAGTGATGGTGACTCACCTGAGGGCCAGTAGCCTGCCCTCTGCCTCGGAACCAGCCTCCATCCCCGTATGCCGATCCATCTCTTCTACTAACGTATGTGTTCAACCCAACTTTTAGTTTTCCTAACCTAACCTTTATTTTTCCTAAATTAACCTTTATTTTTCCTAACCTAACCTCTTCTACATTACTTGTTTGTGCATACCATCATAAAGTTAAGATAAAATTTTTACTACAACATAGTTGTGTGTCGTCAAAATGTGGAGTTTGGGGGTCGGCCCGGTCTCTATTTCAATTAATCCCATATGTTATGTTGTTCACTTTACACGTTTCTCACTTCCCGCGGTACCCTGTGGGTTATATTAACCGCGTAAAGTGAGGGTTGACTGTATTTCTAAATGTTTCTATTCATAATGACGTTTCTAATGAGAAAGATATTTAACTAAATTATATAAAGATACAAACCTTCATTATTTCAAACAGGAGCATGAAGGAAGTTTATCAGAATTATTATACGTGAATTAACTGATAAACTTGGGTAGCAAATTGACACTTTCGGAGGGTGCATTTAATATATACTTACTTTTACCCACAATAAGACAAACTAAGAGAAATTATATATCAGTAATGTTACATTATGCAAAAACTAACATTGTAAAATATCAGAATCACATCAAAATATTACTCGACCGTCAGCAGAGGCGGGAAATATGACTGCGAAAAACTTCATATTTTTCCCGGCTCTGCTAACGGTCCTGTAATATTTTGATGTGATTCTGATCTTTAAAAATTTTGTTTTTGCATAATGTAGTATTACTGAAACATAATTTGTCTTGGTATGCCTTATTGTGGGTAAAAATAAGTATATATTAAATGCATCCTCCGAAAGCGTCAATTTAATACCAGAGTTTAACAGTTAATTCACGTCTGATACCTCTGATAAACTTCCTACGTACTTATGCTTGAAATAATGAATGTACAGTATGTATATTTATATAATTTAGCTAAATATCTTTATCGTCAGAAACGGTCATCCCAACGATTATGAATAAACTCAATTAGAAACACATCATTACTTCAGGACAAAATCGGACAGGTTTCCAACAGCCAATCAGCTGTAACTCTTGGGGAGGGGGCGGGGCATCTTTTCTCAGCTGAGAAAAAATGCACTGTAGTACATTCCTTCTTCAGGCAACCAACAGAACAAAGCAAGGGAGAAAGACATAGAACATGGGAATCAGGACACATGTCCTGTCTCTTGAGTTGAGGAAAGGTGAGGATTAGGTACAGTATAATCTTCTCCATGACAGTATGGCAGGACCAGGTCCAGGGTCCACTGACCATATGCCAGGTTAAAGTTAGGTGTAGAAGTAATAAGTGAAGATTAAAAGGAATTTCTATTGAAGCTGGCAGTAACCCCCCCACTGCACGGGGGGATAAATCAAGAAAAAATCTACTTTTCCAAAAATACTATAAAAATTATTAAAAAATAAATAAAAAATTAAAAAACTACAGTCTCTCCTCAACTTACAACAACCCGGACATACGACAGCCCTGTCTCTTCCTTTGCTTCATCCAATTAATGTAGTCTCCATGCTTAATTAAAAAATTATTGATGCCCCGTGTGCATTCAGCTGACTACATAAAAGATAAGTGCACAGTAACACTTTATTCATTTTTCATTATTGATTACTTTTACTGGTCCCTCGGCTAACGAACACAATTTGTTCCAGAAGGTCGTTCGTTAACCAAAAATTTCATTAACCGAATCCATTGTTTCAGTGGGATATTGGGTAATTGGTTCCAGCTCACCGAAAAGTACATACAAAGTATGCAGTAAAGTACACTTACTTTGAGGTGTGCATGTAGAAGGTTCCTGGTTGATGATGATGATGGGAATTAGAAGTGGGGGTGGAGGAGAAGGGAGAAAGAAGGAAGTGGTATGGAGGGAAAATCACCTTCAGTGGACCCATGCTTGATGCCTTATTTCACCAATAAAATTTTAAGTTCACTAGGTGTAATTCAAGATTATTTTCTTTAAATCAACACTGCACTGCGCTTTATATTATCAATATGTTAACTAAAGTTTAGAATGACCAATAATTTCAATGAAAACTGCAAAAATATTCAAGACACCAACAAAATAGATGCTCTCTCCACAGAAAACAAAGCCAGACTGACGCCTGGTGACCGACCCACGCATCTGATGGGCGCACAACTAACTAGTTCCCTGTACTGCATATATTATCAATATGTTAAATATATGTTAAAATGACTAATAATTTTAATATAAAACATCCAAAAATATTAAAAAGCTCAAATTTATTGATATTTAATCCATTGGAAACAAATTTAAACTTAGAACAGATTACTGAATTGGCAGACTGGGCCATCAGCTGACCAGCTGATGCTCACAACAAAACATGATTTTCGTAAGTATTTCGTTAATAAAATTTTTTTTCGTTAACCGAATTGAAGATTCTTATGGAAGGTAATTCGTTAACCGAGGCATTCGCTAACAGAGGGACCACTGTACTGTATTTCATTTTAGAATTTCTATGTATTATTTTCGCCTTTTCGGCTTACGACCTGGTCGTCGAGACGGAACCCGTCGTAAGTCGAGGAGAGACTGTAATAAAAAAAAAGCTGAAAAATAGGCGGACGTTCTGGAATGTCACCTGGGACCTAAGGGTTAACCGGAACTCTCCTATGACCGGAATTGAAATTTTCTTGGAAAATCGTTCCCAAAGCTGGAATTTTCCAGAAAATAACGGGTTATTGTTAATAATAATATAAAAATCGTTGATGTTAATACGACTGCGACTTTATAGTAATAACTTACAAGCACCTCACCAGGGATCACACGCAACACCACTGCCAGGCGACCAGGCAAATACACGCGGCAAATTTAAACTGTCTTGACCGCATTATTTAAAAAATAGGTGCGCGTACCTTATGTTTTGGTAGTAATTGAACGATCGCATTATTCCAAAAAACGCTTAAATCAAACGAGCGTAAAACGCGAGTTACCTGTAATGATAAGTAGGAATCTTAAGCCAAGTAAACAATGTGTATTTGCTTGAAACAAGGCTAATAAAGTAAGTGGTTTCACACAAAGGAGTGTTAGTTACAAGACTAGAGAGGTCATCCTAAAACTATATCTTGCGCTTATGAGACCTCACTCGGATTACACAGTTCAATTCTGGTCACCGTATTACAGAATGGATATAGAATCCCTAGAAAGAATTCAGAGGAGAATGACAAGACTAATCCTGGGCATTAGGAACCTTGAGTACAGAGACAGGTTAAAGCATCTTAATTTGCACTCCCTCGAGAGACGTAGAGTGAGGGGCGATATGATAGAGGTGTATAAATGGAAGTCAGGGTTAAATAAAGGGGACATTACAAAAGTACTCAAACTGTCCAACCAGGAGCGAACCCGTAACAATGGTTTTAAATTAGACAAATTTAGATTTAGGCATGAAATATGTAAACATTAGTTTGGAAATAGAGTATTGGACGAGTGGAACAAGTTACCAAGCATCATCATTAACTCGAATACGCTGGATAGTTTCAAACATAGGTTGGATGGATATATGAGCAATAGGGGCTGGGTGTAAATGGGACTGCCCCGTATGGGCCAATAGTCCCGCTGCAGTTTCCTCCATTCTTATGTTCTTATGTAATAACCTGAGCTTATTAATACACGTAGTACCCTTCATATACAATACAGTATAGTACTATGTATATACCTCATAGGTACAAAAATAATGTCATTCAAGACATATTTAGGTCATAAGACCCACTAATGCCCCCCCCCACCCAACACTGGGCGACCTGACGGTGCTTCAGGTCAGGTTAGTAACGTGACCCAATAATCTCCCACCCAACCTTCATCACAAGTGTTAGACATGATTAGTTAAGTAATACAGTCAATTGAGTTAAGTGTGTAACAGAGACGTGATGATCGCCCAAGCGATAACGAGCTGATCAGTGGTGAAGAGGATAAAAGTAACAGTTCTACCCTGTAATCACCCCCACATCATATACTGTACAGTGGAGCTTTTGTTTTTTAAATATATTTATTTAACCAAACTTTTAGATAAAGTTATCAGGATTATTTTGATAAAAAAAATGGTGTGTAACTAAATTAGAACTGATTTTACTGACTCCGGTATCAACATTTCTTAGTTTTTTTTATAAGAGAATAGAATTCTCATCACTACAGCAGTACCCCGATTTACGCGGTCAATTGAACCCACAGGGTACCGCGGAAAGTGAAAACCGCGTAAAGTGAACGACAGAACATATGGGATTAATTCCAATAGAGACTGGCCTGACCCCCCAAACTCCACTTACCTATGTTGTAGTAAAAATAACATCTAAATTTTATGATGGTATGCTCACACAATTAATATTTAAGAGAAATACAGTCGCCAGGTTAATGTCCTTTCAAATAATGGACTCAAATCCCCCGCCCCCCCCCTCTTCCCAGCTCACTCACTCCTACCTCTCTGATTAATGTTTGGGTGAAAACTCTAGATTTTAACGTTTAGTAATAAATAATACCTCAGACTAAAGTTAGGTTAATATAATTGACATTTCTGGATTCCTTGCAGGACAGGGAATATTTTGAATGTAAACTTCATATATTTTGCACAAAAGATAAAATATTTGCTTTGTGTAAACCAAATTATTACTTTAGATCTAAAATTTGTATGTCTAATGCAAAATCCATGATGTTTATATTCAAAATGATCATCATATTGTAAGAATTCCAGCAATGTAAATTATACTCTGGCCGGGTAATTTGTATGAATTTTATGAGCTAAATAAAAAAAAAAAAAATACTTCACCGGGTATATGAGTAGATGCACCGCGGAAAGTGAAAGTCTGGTTCTAATAATAATAATAATAATAATAATTGACTGTTTATTGAAAAAGTTCTGCAGCCCGAAGGCTGAAAATATACATTGGACATCAATGACTTATTACATACATTGGTGGTTTAACAAAAGCCTTCATTTGAGAAAGGTAAAGGAACATACAGTGCAAACACGTAGTGTAGTAGTTCCCTCACAGATGGTGTTATGAGGGGCCTCACGTGGTGTAGTAATTCCCTCACAGATGGTGTTATGAGGGACCTGACGTGGTGTAGTAACTCCCTCACAGATGGTGTTATGAGGGGCCTCACGTGGTGTAGTAATTCCCTCACAGATGGTGTTATGAGGGACCTGACGTGGTGTAGTAACTCCCTCACAGATGGTGTTATGAGGGACCTGACATGGTGTAGTAATTCCTTCACAGATGGTGTTATATGAGTGAGGTGTGGTCCCAGGCCTTTCTATCGTAGACGGATTAACACATCGCTGGTTGTTGTTGGGTCTCACGGGCCGTTATCACTGGGTACCTGGGACCTCACTGTGTGAAGGTTAACTTGGGTACGACTGTTACTGTTGAGTTGTTCTCACTGACTTAAGCACTGTTCACCACTGTTCACCTCTGTTTAACACTGGTTCCACTGGTTCTGGCAAGGTACCGCGTAAATGAAAAATCGCGGAAAGTGAAACCGTGTAAAGTGGGGTAATACTGTATATCATATAGAAATATTTTGTTTAGGGTAAGGATATCTTATTGGAAATGTTTCGTGGAGAATTTATTAATGATTATTATGTTATCAAATTCATCTCCTTATCACAATTAACCATGCTTGAGTGAGGAAGGGGAGGGGGAGAAAACTGACCCCCCCCTCCCCCAAAAAAAAAAAAATATTCAAAAGTTGACTCCCACACTCTTCAGCAAAACATTACACACACCCACCCACCCCAACATCACACCCTCCCCACACACGCACCCACAGCCTCCAACACACCTCACATTCCCCTAACAAGGGAATTAAGACAACAGTCATAAGGAGAGAGGGTCTTATTGTGTGACATATTTACGTGTGTGTGACAGCGAGTTAACTATCAGCTGTTGGGGAGTGCTTGCCAACGCTCATTTCCACTCCATCTCTCTAATCACCCACACCTTTCTGCTTTCTCACTCCATATTTTAAAATATTATGTAATGTAATGTTGAAGGGATACCACTTTGCTCACTTATACTTATACTTATCACAATCTCTAAAAATACTTTAGGTTTCGTGTTTATTCAAGACATCTTCAGGTCATGAGACCCACTAATCCCCCGGCCAAGAAAGGGTGACCTGACATTCCATCAGTAGGTCAGTAATATGTGACCACTAATCCCACACCCTACCTCCACCTAACATTGAGTCAGGTCAGGTACATGAGACCCACTAATCCCCCACAGCTCCATGGGAGTAGAACATAACAGTCTTTATTGTAACACACCACCTCATTCACTCCCATATCTTGTAGATTTTAAATTTTCAAATATATTTATTTTACAAAACTTTTACATAAACTATTCTGGATTATTATTGTAAAGAAATGAAGTTTATGACTTAATTAGAACTGCATTTACAGACTCCTGTAGTTTAGACTCAAAGAAAACATTCCAGCACCCAGAAACATTCTGGGGAAGTGGGCTAGTGTCTGTGTGTGCATGATGTCTAGTTTAGACACTCGGAAACTTTTCCCAGTAACCGGAAAAGATTCCGGGGATAAGGAATTTTTCCGGGTTTGAGGAGGTCGTCTGGTTAGCTGGAAATCTCTCATCCCCGGAAGTGCTCTGCTCCAATTGTTCCGGCTAACGGGGATATCACTGTACTCTGAAAATTCCGAGGATGAGGAATTTTTTTCCGGCTATGAGAGAGTTGTCTCATCACCCGGAAATTTCTCATTCCCGGAAGCGCTCTGCACCAATTGTTTCCGGCTTGATATAAACAGTTTCTTATTTCCCATCCACAGAGCCTATTGCTAAGGACTATCGAACCTGTGTTTGTCCATTTATTGATGTGATTGACTTTGAGACCTTTGCATATCGAGCCCAAGATGAAGGAGCTCGTGGGGCATTTGATTGGGAATTGTTTTATAAACGATTACCACTGCTGGAAGAGGATAAGAAGAATATGCCAGAGCCATTCAAGTGAGTATTTTTTACTCTTTGATCATGTTATGGCAGCACTTTATTCAACACTTCAAAATTTTCATTGTAATTTAAGTAGAGCAAGTGGAGGTCCAGAAAACATTAAGAAATGACAAGAGTTTGAGTACCATGTGCTAAATGGCTTTATGATGGAGTGTTTTTCCAACTTTTAGGTAAGATTGGCGAGTTCATATATTTCATAGTATTGTAGTGATAAATAAAGACTGAGAGTAGTAGAAATGGACAACCTGGGAAATATTGTATGATTTTGGTGAATTAATAATGAAAGGAATGAAAGAGTGAAAAGAATATGTTAGGTTGCAAAATTCTTTTAGAGCTGAATGTATATGAATACATTATTAGTGAGTGATGAATGCGATTTATGACAGCTCGGTCGGAGATGTGAAAATAAAGAAAAAGTAAGGGCAGGTTATACACAGTGTCAGGTTAGATAATTTATTTGTTTATTTCATGTTATGGTTATGTACTAATAAATAGGGATGATTGCAGAAACAACCAATAGTGGTGACTTTTTTCCATTAAGATTAATGGAATAAGGAGAGTTGTGTTCCTGTTTGTTGCTGACATCATTCATCTGACAAAAAAATAAAAAATTTGTAAGAAATAATATAAGGTTGGGTTACATTCTAATTCATTTCCACTGTCCCCTGTGATATCCAGACAAAGAATGAACAAGTACAGTACAGCTCCTCCCCTACTTACGACGGGGTTAGGGACCCAAATCCAGGTCGTAAGTCGAAAATGCTTAAATAATGCATAGAAAATCTAAAATGGGTCTCTTTTTCTTCTCAGCACCACAAAACTCTAACTTTTAAGCTTGCCAGCCATTTTAAAGTGAATTACAAACGAAAATTTTGTCAGTACACAGCGCAATCACTGACGTTGGGACTCGAAAATACGTAATTTGACAAAATTTTGGTACGAGTGAGGCGGTAGTATGTCCGGGTGGTCGAGTAGGTCGTAAGTCGGGAAGGAGCTGTAATTACAATAGACCCGCGATATAATGTGAGAGTGGGACCGAGAATTGTCGTGCAGTATTGAACTGTTTTATCATATGTATTTCAATGGGAAATACAGGGTACAGGACCACAGTCCCAAAATAAAGTAAACCCTCCCAATATTGGACTAGCTTTTGCAAGCCTGGTCCATTATTAGGAAGATTCTGTTAATGGGAGGGTTTCCTTTATCCCCATTCCTGAACATCAAAGCACACATATTGCATGGTAATAAATATTGCATTGGTTATAGAAGTTCAACTTGCCATGATTATTTCCTCTAAGCATATTTTAC
This sequence comes from Homarus americanus, assembly GCF_018991925.1. NCBI lineage: Eukaryota > Metazoa > Arthropoda > Malacostraca > Decapoda > Nephropidae > Homarus > Homarus americanus. The sequence goes on along the minus strand of NW_024741981.1, from coordinate 147,940 downwards.
AAAAAAGGCCTATTATCATATTTCATAAATTACTACAATATGTTCAGTTGCTTCATTCAAATTAACAGCATTTTTAAAATAAAAAATTTGTACACTACTTTGAGTAGCCTTTATTAACAGTTTCTTTCACCATATCATATGAGTTTCTAATTCCATTTATTTAGTATACCGTATTCTTCGGCTTAAAAGACTCACTTTTTATGGCAAAAATGTACCTCGAAAATTACCATGCGTCTTCCAGGATGCTAGTCGATGAGTTGTAGCAGAGGTTTTTGAAATCAGCCCCTTACAAAGACTGTTACCTCATTACAGTACTTAACAATTACAAGGATTCTCTAACAGTACTATAAAACTGTTGATTTAACTAATATTGTTGATATATTGCAAAAAAAAAAAACCCTTGCTGCTGTGTGGTTTGTTTACTAATGGCAGTGGTGCGGCAGCGCCATCTATTGAGGAATTGCTGAAGGTTGTCTGCTGGTCTCAAATGCAGGAATGTTTGTTTCTTTATATGTAGGCTCTCATATTTGGACACCTATTTACAGTAGGCTCTCATATTTGGATACCCATTTAGACTGTAAAGACCCCACAAAATTAAAATCTTCCAAATTTAAATACAACTTCGTCATCCAAGTAAAAACACACACACAACAACATTGGCTGTCCTTATGTTTTCAACTTTACTATCACTGGTGGGTAGAATTTTTTTTTTTAATTCAGAAACATTAATTAAAATATATATGAACAGTAAATAAGTGTTGCTTTCATATTCTTATGTAGAGTAATGATGATATGTTTACACATGTGCTCACTTACATACACCATCTCACTTTTTTTTACCCTTAATTGTTAGCTGCTTCCATTGTTCCATTTATTAACATTAAATAACATTACTTAAAACAACCATATTAATTTTACTACAGCTAAACTCAGGGTCTTATTTTCTTCAGTTTTATATGTAGAACCAATCAGTCACTGGTTTTGTAAACAACAAAAACAATGACGTCTCGTCTCCTCATGTGTTTTAATATTCTTCGTATTATTAATGGATTGTATTGTTCAATTTGCACACATAAACAATAATTCAATCAAAAAGAAATTCAGAAACATTAATTAAAACATATATGAACAGTAAATAAGTGTTGCTTTCATATTCTTATGTAGAGTAATGATGATATGGTTACACATGTGCTCACTTACATACATGACCTCACTTTTTTTTACCCTTAATTGTTAGCTACTTCCATTTATTAACATTAAATAACATTACTTAAAACAACCATATTAATTTTTCTATATTAATTTTAATGCAGCTACAATGGAGGACTTATTTTCTTCAGTTTTTTAATTATGTAGAACCAATCAGTCACTGGTTTTGCAAAAAACGAGTTGTTTTTTTACTTTTATTTTGTTTTTAAATAAAGATTTTTTGTTTTATATAGACGTTGATATACATGTTTACATTTGCTTACCTTCTACTGTTGGAAAGTATTTCCCGTCGTTGTCATACCGACAAAAACAAGAGAAAGAATGTAAACACTACAGCCCCTAAGATGTGGAGGTGACCAGGTGTATAAAATGAGTGCTGTATTAAAGATTTCACCTTCTTATACAGACTTCTTTTTTTTTTAAATTGATGAAAATGACGACTGATAAGCAGTTCTAAGTGATGATATTCAAAGAGGTGTGTGTACTTGTGCCAAAAGGGCTGTATATCAAGCAACGGTTACACTGGTGTAGGTATTAGGCAGCTAATGTACCAAACAATGAGGTACTACCGTCTGGGAAGCTGACAGAGCGTAAAGTATATCACGGCCTATAAGATGAAATTTGAACATTAAAAAAATCTGCCCAAAGTTAGGGGGTCGTCTAAACCACCAAGTTTAAAATTCTTACCTCTTAAATATTGTGGTTTAGTGTGTCAAGAGTGGTGATGAAAACATCGTAAGCCACTCACAAGGTCTTACCACTAATTATTTTATACTGAAACTTACGTTTGGCAAGCTGGATTCAAATTAAGATTACCGGTATATTAAAATAATAAAAATGTATTATAAACCTGTCTAACATACCGTAAAAGAGATTTATACCCCTGTAATAAACACAGCTATCATCACACACCCCTCCCCACGCCCCCCCCATTTGCCAGTGAGGAGACAAGAAAGGAAAAGTGCATTAATTCTTGAAACTATCGACGGTTAATTACAGACGCTCAAGTGACGTCACTAGTGTTTACACTACACCAGCTGGTAATATTTGATGCCATTACTTGAAGTGAATTGGCCTTATTTTAAGTAACTAACTATAAATAAATACAAAAATTAAAAAAAAAAGATCAAAACTGAGAAATAATATACTGTATGTATGTTGTGTTGTCAAAGTAAGAGGAACAATTGTGTAAGTACGTAATATTTTTTCACTCAAATCCTAATGAAACACTACTGGAGAACATTCCTTTGTCGCAAAACAGTTTATAAATTAAAGAAAATAATTACAGTGTGTTTAATATATTACAGTATATTATAAATAAATAAATAAAACAAATAATTAGGTAAATCTATTTAAAGTAAATGGAAAATAAGCAAACATGTTATTTACCAAGACCCTTCCGTCTGGCTCAGGGTGAGATGGAGGGGAGATAACAAGCTATTTATAGCCCATCAGAAGTGACCAGTACCCTAATGCACCATAAATAATTCATTGAACATTCATTTTTTGTACATAGTATATTCAGTATATATATATATATATATATATATATATATATATATATATATATATATATATATATATATATATATATATATATATATATATATATATATATCAAGTAAATGGAAAAATTTTACTCGACACAGACATTAGTTCCAGTTACCGGTAAATAGCAGACGCTTCAGTGACGTCACTAGTGTTTACACTACACCAGCAGGTAACATTTGATGACATTACTTGAAGTGAATTGGCCTTATTTTAAAAAACCAAGGATGGTTGGTAAAGGACTACTGAGTCAGTGGGTAAGTGTCACATTTGGGGTACTGGTCTTATACCGTAAATGGGAATATTCTTTTAAATAAATTTAGAAATGCTGCCATATCCTAAACCGTGATGTCGATAATACATTATCTAATAAAAAAAAAAATGGAGCCCTGCTGCTATGACCAAGTCCCAGGTTGATGATCCGGCTTTCTACAAGGTCTCAATTGTTTCTCTTGTCCTTGTATACATACAGGTATAATTGACTCTCCTTAATGTTTTCTGCATTTTTTTTTTTTATTCTTATTAATATTGTATATTCAATATTAATAATATTATTATTATTATTATTATTACATTTCCTTCATTGATATTAGGTCATTATTTTCTGGGTGTTAGCCCGTAATTTTTTTTTTTTTTAATTTCATTTCCAAAACCAGGGTGCGTCTTCCACGATGCAGCGTCTTCCAAACCGAAAAATACGGTACATCATATTTTATTAAAAACTGTTCTTAGAGATGCAAATCTCAGAGGATTGGTAAAAACAGCCTGGAAATGTTGAGAGTGGAGGACAGTTGTTGCCAACCTTCAGATATGAGGATGCCACTTCTGATTGATCGATAGGTTGGAAGTGATGCATGTCAGAACAAAGTTTTATTAAGTATTATCTTACGCTGCATCAGAATTTTGCCCACCCAACATTTCTGGCAATGACACTCTGAAGCCGTTCAGGTACTGATGCCATGTGGTTGTAAAAAATCTGGGGCTTCCTCCTCAGGACATCCTATCTTACCCACATTTTAGTACAGCGGCATAGCCAAACAATTGTGCATTTTATGATGAAAGCATTAACTTTGGCACAGATATACAGGTAGAGTAATACTTGGTGAATATTATCAAATATGGAACCACTAGAAACTCAACCTCTGTGGGCGCCATATTGAATTTCAAGATGGCCGCCGTTCAGGAAACGCTAAACTATGTATTTCTGTTTTTACGGTTGCATATTTCATTCCAATGCATCAATATACACAATCCGGGTTACGAAAATTATTTGTGATAGGTTTTGAAGTGTATTATAATGAAAAAGACAAGTAAAAGCATTACACTGGAAAATTAACATACAAATTTTCCGAACTCCCAAAACTTAAAAAAATATTCTGAACATTCGGCTATTGAGGCAGGATCTCTGTAGATATTTGGCCTTAACAGCCACCTTCACATGCACAAAGTCCAGTGCATTTAAGTGCAGCTTTTTTGCACCTACACTTGCCACTACAGTGTTTTCTGCAACCGCAAGAGATGAGCTCGTGGCATGACTTTGACACTTCAGAGAGTGTGATCCAGAGTGGTTCCAGCTCATCACCCAACTTCATCCAAACCCAGTCACATGGTGATGGCAGACTGACAAACGCTATTGCGGCCTGTCCCCAGATATGTCCAGCCTGATAAGCAGCTCTCTTTATGTGCTGCTCCAGAGCTGCTCGTGTTGGTGGGAGATCCTCCAGTGATCTTGATTTTCTTGAAAACAGTTTCTTTCTCAGCACGTTCACGTCACAGCATGTGCTCGTACGGTCATAGAGCACCACGATGAATCTCTCCAGTGTCGACAGGACACCATCAGGCAGCTCACTTGGGGTGGAAGCCAGACTGAGGAAGGCGGTTGTCACTTCCGGAAATGCATTCCATGTGGCCCAGGCTGTCTTCTTGCTATGACCTGCAAAGGCAGATACCGTGTCGCAGCCGTTATTGCGTGAAACACTGGAAGAGTTCTCGACTTCTCAGGTCCCAGGGCCTTTGCAATCTGATGTGCTGCTATGTAACGTCGATTCTTTCCTGTGCCAAAAGTAAGCCCTAGTTCATTTAGTACCTCACTCCGTTCATTCGCTAGACCAACTGCAAGGATGACAACATCTGTATCGACGGTACGAATGAGTATTCGCCGATGACCACATTCCAAGGCATCAGCTGCATGAACCATCATCCTAGTGTTGGCCTCTTCGTGGTTGCATGGTGCCAAGTTGGCAGTGTCCTTCCGGGGTGGAACAGTGAGTACCTGTTTCTTGTCTGTGACAACCAGCTGTTTGCTTTCTTTGACAACCAACTGCATATCCTGTTCTGACAGGAAACTGAAGAGTTCCTCTTTGTTGTCACTGTTGCGGAGAAAGTTTTGCCAGTTGCTAGGTAGAGGACTAGAGGCAGTGACGCGTCTTCGGATGCCCTTGCCATGGTTACATCTTACTGTTGCTTTTAGGCTCCCAGATTTCAGGTAGCAATCCCATACCAGGTCAAGTCGAGATCGATGCTCGAGCTGTGATTCAATATAGGGAATGAATACAGCTGTGCTGTATTCTTGAAATGTCCTACTGCCTCCTGGGTTCAACATTTCCACAACGGCAGATCCATCGAGTATAATTGAGGTGACATGTGGAGCGTCAGTGATCTTGTCAGCAAGCTGTTCAAGGGGTGTGAGTAAGTCCGCATTCTTGCTGAAGCAGAGTTTCCCATTACTGGAGAGTGCTGGTGGATAGGCCCGGTTTTCATGCTTGAAGAATTCTTCCAAATCACCCTCTCTTGTTTGACAGGCTATGTAGAGCCTGGAGAAGAGTCCACAGTCGTCGTTTGCGAAGGCTAGTTGCTGCTTACTCCTAGTTGGAGACTTGGATTTCATAGAACTGAATAGTGTTAGATTGTTGAGCTTAATAGTGTCACCATTAGGCTTAGACTTGTCTTCAAGGCGTTCTCTTACATATGAATGGAATTGTTCTCGTCCAAGCTTGACAACATTTTGCACACTTTTCACGGCTTCTGGACACAAGATTTCCTTTGTATGAAGAACCATTAGGTCAGCACTTTCTTCTTCAAATGGGTATCCCATTTCTTCCATGACAAGTGTAAGTGTTTTCACATCCTGAAGAAACTTGTCTTGCGTCGTGTTGGTTTGCTCATGATGGTGGAAGTTAGCCTTGGTTTACTCAGCTTTCTGTGATGATTCAAATTCAGCAATGACCCGTGCTACTTCTGGACCTGCAACCATCCACCGTCGAAGTGCACTAGAGTTTCCAGTCAAACCGACTGCACCACTATCACCTTTGATGCAGGCATTGTTCTGTTCATGGGCCTGGTCTAGTGCCATTGCAGAAAAACGGCAGGCTGTCTTTTTTGCAGTGAAATGTCCAGCTTGAAACTTTGCAGCCACATCAGGATGCTTGTCCGAGAGCTCTGTCATGTCCTTCAGGTGGACTGGAACCCACCGAGAATAATGAGTATGATCCAAGGCGAAGAACCACTGACACAGTTCAGCCAGAGCATCCATGTATAGTGAGAAGTTTGATTCTCGGAGTGATCTAACAAACATAAAGATACTTAGCTCTAGGTTGAGGGTGGTTGCCCAGTACTGAAACTGGGGACAACATTCAGCCCTTTGCTGACACCAGACACCAAACTCTAGGGGCTCTTGACCATCACTTTGGGCATCTTCAGTGTATTTGCCATAAGCCTTGTGCTGTAGGCTGTTCAGGGATGCTGCTGTTATCTGATGGGCTCGCCTGGTGCGTGTGACGTGAGCAGCCTTTAGCAAAGAGTTTGCAGTTCCTGGGCTGGCAGTATCGGCTTGCACCAGGGTTTCTGCCCACCTGCTACCCTGCAACCAACTGCCTGCCATTCTCAGAGCTTCGCAGTATTAGACGGTCTCACAGGACTAAGACAGTAACGTGGTGAAACCTGAATTTTGTCCTGGATCCGCCCCTGATTTATAGCGACCACTCAAATCCAGTATCGAGTGGTTCCATATCTGAAAATGTTCATATACCATTACTCCATCGCTGTGCCAAATTTGGTGCTTTCATCATTAAATGAACAATTGTTATGAAAATTGTAGCTATGCTGCTCCACTATTTGGCACATGAGGCCCTGTGGCATTAGGGTGTGTCATACGGAGGCGATTTTTTTTTTTTAGTTTGAAAAATCGGCCCATGGTATTAATGATGTAGTTCTATGTGCAGAATCATGGCGATATCTTCAATTTGAAAAAGTTTTTCCATTTTTGCTAGTAAATTTTAACTTGAAATCTTATGAAATTCAGTATTCCACCCTTTTTACCAACTTACCCGCTAAATAGCTTTATTTAAAGTAAAGAAATAATGTATCAGGTTAATTTATTAGGATGAAATGATCGAATGGTAGCTTGAGGCCGTCGCTGACACATTTATTAAAGTTAATATTCCTTTAGAAACAGAAATCATCAAATAAAACGGGTTTTACTACTCACGACCTGTGTTGCTGCACACCATAGAGAACATGTCTTTCTTCTGTTTCTTACTCATCCTCCCTGCTGACCACCTGAGCTCGGATGTAGCCTTCCCTCCTCTCCTGGCTGTACACGTGACTGCTGGCCTCGCTCACTTGCTGTACACAACGCCCTATACTCTGGGTGTGCGAGGGCCAGGCAGGGACATGCATGGGGTTGTCCAGGAAAGCTCTGACTTGAACATTGGTGAGGCTGCAGGTAAGAGGGGGCTCACTGCCAGCCTGGATGTTATCCAGATCTATGAGATCAGTGAGGGTCTTGGCACCTAGATTGACTTCAGGAGTCTTCCTGGCCCTGAAGGAATCGTCACCAACTGATTCGTCATGCCCAGATCCTCTCATAAGTCTCATCCAAGATCTTTTGATCGCTTTCACTCTTCTCTCCTCTCATCCTTACTGCATGTCTGCAGAACTGCTCGATGAGCATACCAGGAAGATCTCCTCAGTCTGCTCCAGCCAATCTGAACAACCTGGCTGACTCTCAGGAGCCTGCTGGAAGAGAACATGCCTCGGACCTTCGGAGAACGATGACTTGACCTTGGTGTTGAACCAATTTGGCAAGTAGACACTCACGATGAATTGGACAATAAGTCTCAGGTTGTGAAGCTGGTCCCTTTCAGTTTATGATGAGCGACCCAAATTCTGCAGAACCTGAGAGCCGTTGTGAGCCACCTAGAATGTGAGACTGGACCTATCTGCAGGCAAGCAAGTCTATCAGGCATGACCCCAGTTTTGATGGCACTGCAAATCATGTAACCATAGTACTGGTCAGTACTCAGGTCGTCAATGACAGTATGTGCAAGCCTCAACGAGTGGAGGGCCAACTGTGATTTTTTCTAAAGCTCGGATTTATTTCTAACTCCAGTGGCAGAGTCCAGCATCTTGCCAAGAGGACCAGACCATCTGTTGTTTGAAAGAGTCTTGCCATCCAGCTCCTGGATCAGATGTCTGAGTGGCAACTCGTTGGTGTGGAGGTCACAAACAATCCAGACCAGCTTCCTCCCAATCTTCCGCTCTATCCACTGTATGACCCCCTTGCCACCCTGTGTTCGTGTTGGTGCTGTCCCCTCCAATGGCCTGCAGGGTCTGGTCTACGTTCCTCTCTCTGAGCCAGTTCACAATGTTATCTGCCACTATCTCAGCTGGTTTCCTGATGTCATCTTTCTCTGGAGTGAAATGCCACAAATACTTCCCTCCTGGTTCACTGCAGCAGGAGTAGTGTTCCTCCTTCACCATGGCAGGGAACAACTTGTCAGAATCTCCAACTTTCATGAACACTTTAGTGTCATCCCTTCTCCCATCAAAGAACAAACAATTGATTCCATTTTCTCTTATCCCCTTATCAAACTCCTCTTCTAGGTTACTGACAAGTTTCTCCTGAGCTCTCCTTACTTTGTTATGATCTATCACCAGGTGAACATCATCAGGTGTTATCAAACCACCGTCAATCCAGGCAGCTGTTGCTATCTCTGCAGTTTCTCTGAGACCAGTGTGGTGTCGCATGCTGGCCAGAGCTATGCTCGGGATATCTTTCCTATTTCGATTCTTATGCCTGGAAGGTTTGGGATCATTATTTTCTGGGTTAGGGACAAAGTCACCATTCTCCTGGTCAGCACTCGGATCAGCCATGGGGAAGTCATTAAACTCTGAATCAGCTTGACTCCAATCATCGGCCTTTTTTACCTCACCCTGGGCCTTCTCAAGTCTCTTTTCCTCGGCAACTCTTCTCCTCTTCTGTCTCTCTGTGGCAGCCTCCTGTCTCTTGGACTCCGGAATATCTTGGCTAGAAATCATGAGAGCCCCTATACTGACAGTCTTCTCTCTCTGTGCTTTGACAAATGCCAGTTCGATCACAGGAATCTTCAGTTCACGCTTGCAAATACAGGAGATGTGGGCCTCGGATTTACAGTCACGATCGCATCCAAACTCAGGACAGAGAACAATTGGGCACTTGGAAGTAATTATGTCAAATAACTGGTCCAGTTGCTTGGCAAAGCTGTCCTTAACTGCAAGTTTTCCTCTCCCAAGAGAGATATCTCTTGCCTTTTCCAAACTGGCTAGCAGTCTCTCACTAATCTTCTTCTGACTTGTTATGACTGGAGGCTTGACCTGAGCGTTAGCCAGAGTGTACTGTGCCAAGACAGCTTTGGTCATATCACTGGCAATGTCTTTGTTTGTGTAAGTTCTTTGGTTCTTTTCACTGATTTGCCTGATTAAAACACCGTATCTCAAAGCATCTCTCAATGTAGGCAACTCCGACTTCAGGAGCTCTCTCCCAGACCCAAGATAGTGACTGAGATGGCTGGATTTTTGGTTCCTCGTCCTGACACAAGCAGCCATCACAAATATTATCAACTTATAAATGCATCAGAATCTGAAACAGAAAAAAATATTGTTAGTTGGGTTGTTAAAGAATGAAGTCAGAAAGCAATGTTCACTATTTAATTGTAATGCACTAATGCAGCTGTACGTTAGATTTTCGATAAATTTCACGCTAAAATTTACCTAGCAAAAGGTTGCAAAATATTGAAACTGAAATTATTTTCTGTTTATATACACTAAAATCTCCCAAAAAAGTGATGGGCCATTAGTTTTAGCTGATCTTCCCTCCTATGACACACCCTACTGTGGCATCCTCTCCTTGACAGGCACCCAAACATTTACAGTATTAGCCCAACCATTTTCAATGGGATTTTGGTCACAACTATTGCTCAGCCTTATAAATGTTCTCTTGGATATATCTGCAGGAAATAAATTATAACTTGACGCATTTTATTTTTAACCCGTACGGCGTCAGCTAAGTTAATATAATTATGTTCGGCTGGCGTCGGCAATTTTTTTTACTTGTGGATTTTGGCCAAAATGGACTTATACTATCATATAATGAAGGAAAAACATCATTTAGCAACTCACCGGACCATGGAAGGTGTACAGTAGTTACACCCATGGGTGAACGTGTCGCGGCGTTGAAAGTTTACGCGTACAGGCATCCCCGCATTACGGAAGGGTTCCGTCCCTGGAAAATTGACCGTATTGCGAAATTCCGTAACGCGAAACCTATTTTCCCATTGACTTCCATTATAAAACTGGAGATGCGTTCCTACGGAATTTTTTTCAGCCCCCAAAAAGTAATTCAAGCATTTTTATGATTGAAAATAAACATTTATAAACACATACAATACAGTACATTAAATAATTTATGATATACAGTACATGTAATATGAAGAGAAATGCAGTTGGAATAAATAAAAATATTGTACTGTACTCACCACAAAAGATGTTGACTGCTGCGTGAGGATAGGTGGTGCAAAGGGAGTTATTGGGAGGGAGAGGGAGGGGCACTACTCTCTTCTGCCCTGCCCTCTAACTCATCATCTGCTTTAGGCTTTTCTCTGAGGGTGAATAACTCATCCAAAGTTGTTTGACCTTTACGGCGCACCTTCTCCTTGTACAGCTCAGTATAGGAACTGAGAGCATTGTTAACTGCTCTTGCAACCTTGATGTTCCTTTCACAGTTGGGGTCATTATCAGCAAATATTTGCAGACCTTCCTGTATTAGTGCAAACCCTTTAGACATATCCTTTGTTGTCAACTGAAGTGGGGTGGGTGGAGATTCTATATCCTCTTCTTGTCCTGCAGCTCGCTCTTCTTCCAACATCACCAGGTCTTCATTAATCAAATCTTCTCTATGGGACTCTAGCAAATCAACCACATCATTTTCTCTGACTTCTTCAAAGCCTACATTATTTGCAAGTGTCCCAATGTCTTGTTGAACTTGCTGTAGACTTTCAGCTTGTGAAAAACCTTTAAATTCATGGATTCACTCTGGCCATATGTTTTTCCATGAACCATTCATAGCTGAGGTTTTCACTTCATCCCATGACTCGGCTATGTTATCCACAGCATCTAAGATGTTGAACTTTTTCCAGAAGTCCCTAATTGTAGGTTTATCCTCACCATCAACTGCTTTTATGAGCTGCAAAAAGGTTTTTCTTAGATAATATGCCTTAAAGTTAGCTATCACACCTTGATCCATTGGCTGGAGCAAGGAAGTTGTGTTCTTGGAGATGTACTCCACTCTCACATTATCAGAAAGATCATTTAAATTTACTGGGTGGCTTGGTGCATTTTCTAAGAGGAGCAATGCTTTATTAGATATGTTACACCTGGCATTATATATTTCTACAGCAGGGCAAAAAAAGTTAGTGAACCAGTTTTGGAAAAGGGTCATAGTCATCCAAGCCTTCTTATTGGAATGCTAAATCACAGGTAGATTAGACTTGGCAGAGCCCTTGGATTTTCTGAGTGATACACAAGTAGGGGCTTTAATTTCATGTCACCTGAAGCATTTCTTCCCAAAAGAAGTGTTAAATGATCTTTGGATGCTTTAAAGCCTGGTGCTGATTTTTCTTCAGTGGAAATAAAAGTTCTAGCAGGCATGCGCTCCCAGAAAAGCCCAGTTTCATCAACATTGTACACTTGTTCTGGTGTGTAACCTCCTTCATCAATAATTTTCTTCAGCTCAGCAGGATGTTTATTAGCAGAATCTGTATCAGCACTGGCAGCTTCATCGCTCATTTTTATGTTGTGAAAATTAAGGCGCTTCTTAAACCTTTCAAACCAGCCTTTTCTAGCCAGAAAAGGTTTAACCTCAGAAGATGCACCTTCCTCTTCCTGCAAATCATTATACAAACTTATGGCTTTCTGTTGAATAACCATAGTGTTTAGTGGCACATTGCGTTTAGTCTGATCTTCAATCCAGACACTCAGGAGTCGTTCCATATTTAGCATCACATCACTTTCTATGAAAATACAAGGTTCGAGCAGTTAATGGAGTGGCTGCTTGAGCACTTGACCTAATTTTGTCCTTATTATCACGGATTTTTCCCACTGTTGAAATAGCAAGACCTAATGTTTTTACAATCTGGCTAAGTTTTTCTCCAGCATCAAACCACCTTAAAACATCAAGTTTAATATCCAATGTAATGCCTTTGTTGCTTCTTTTTGCACTACTGCGGTCACTTCCACTTGATGGCCTTTTTCCAGTCATCTTGAATAACGGTAATGCACTGTACTGTACTTACTGTATGTTTGTAAAAGTTAAATCCAACTGCTGGGGCGAGAAACATGCGCGCACACTGGTTGTAAACAATGGAGTGACTCCTCGTGGCGACGCCACGCTTGGCGGTAGCAAACTCCAAGAAATTCACACCAAACAAATTATAATTAAAAAAAAAATTATAATTTTATAGTGATTTTTTTTTAAATTGTTAAAGTTTACCCCAAATTTCCGTAAGGGCGGATTTACGGGCCGTAACGCGAAAACATTGGTCATCATTTACAAATTCCGTAAGAGCAAAATTCCGTAACCTGGGCTTCCGTAACGCGGGGGATGCCTGTAGAGTTTTACTGGTGTTGACGTTTTTCATCGAGTGAGAGTGGAATTATGCTAGTTAACATAAGTTTTCACTGTCTGTAGCTGTTTTGTCTTTATTTATCGTCTATCTCGATTTCGGAACATGAATATATTTATCCTTTTTCATAATAATTTTCACCAATACGTATTTTTTTGTATGATTTTATAACTATTTATTTTTTAATTGGTTTCACTTTTGCATTATACTGTAAGTATAGAATTTACAGTACTTATTCATTTATCTCGAAAGTATATCGGTGTAACCGTTACGCCGTTGACGCTGTACGGGTTAATTGTCTATGCATTAATTGACGAGTTCAAAAATATATACAGTTATTCATAAACGATAAGAAATATGTGGAAGAAAATAATGAAACAACTTATGATTGCAGTTGTTTTTTTTTTTTGTTTTTTTTTAATGCTGGGATTAGCCCACCCGGGCACAGGTCACTGACCCACATCGGGGCCTGGGGGGCAAAAATATAATAATAATAATAATAATAATTCATGATAACAAATAACTAAATAAAAATAATTAAATAATAATGATAATAGTAATAGTAATAATAATAATAATAATAATAATAATAATAATAATAATAATAAAGACATACAAAAAAAAGAGGGATCAAGAGTGAGAAACAATTGAGACCCTGCAATTGTGTGTAAATGAGGCAGAAAGTCAGATCAGCAACCTAGGACTTGGTCACAATTTTTGTGGTGCCATATGGCAGCAACTTGCTTACTTTGTGTTATTTCTCCTCCAGCAATAAATTCTTCCATGGGAGGTACAAGTGAAGGTTTTCTTGTCAGAAAATATGACTTCCCCAGTAGTCAAGGCTCTGGTCCAAGTACTATTGAGCAAACTGGATCTGTAGCAGCTGGTGTCTCTCTGTTAACTTTGGTTTCTATGTTGGTGTTGTGTGGTGATTGCTCATTTTGTGCAGTCTTTTCTTACAGTCTTTGCTTATGCACCAAGCTGCAGATGCCTTTACAATGCCAGAGCATTGTAGAATGAATTTCCCTCAATGTATTTTCTAATCTATTGGACTTCAGCGGTATTTTTTTCTTGCCACTCCTGGTTTAAGTGGTCTCTGAGGTTCCCTTTCTTCTCCCACCTCTTCAGTCAGCGATAAACTGTCAATTGATGAAGGCCGATCACGGCTGCTATTGCATCAGGCGAGAAACTTCCCTCACTCTTTTCCACCATCTTCCCTTGCTGAGCACCTCTTGCAGTGTGACGCTTCATTTCATGTGCTTTTGCATTGATGTGATGCTTTGTGGAACAGCCATGATCAGTGGTTCCCTTAGCACCTTGGTTTAATGACGTGTTACATTGAATATGTAAAAATAAGGGGTGGTATTTTTCCATTCTCTGATCTCATGTTACAAACTACTATGAACATACCAGTATATTTCTGGTGCCAGTGTTGAGGGTGTTTTAATTAAGTTTAACATTACTGTGTCATAATAATAAATGGTAAACAATTTGCCTTCGGCACTCGGTGTTTCTGGCACGGCGAGCCTCGGTTTATAGGACGTAGAGTGTTTTTACTGAAGGTCTTGTTGTTCCATTACCCTCAAAAACGTGGGTCGACCTATAAACGAAGAATATCATAAATTAACGATTTCTTGGTCAAAAAATCAGGGTCGATCTATAAACGAGGGGGGTTATATACGAGTATATACGGTATGCAAGGCTAAGGACAAACTCACTGCATTTTCTTGGAAATATAATGCAATATTAACCCCTAAATCAGTTAATTCGGACAATCGGCTGAAACGGACACCCTTCCCCCCCTATTTGTCCGAATTAACGAGGGTCGACTGTACTTATGTTTAATTTGTGCCTAAAGGGTTAGTGGTACCTTTTATGCACATGGTAATACGTGTTATGGTCTTTGGATCCAAACAGGTATTGACTGTACCCAAATAGTTGGGTTTATGGTTCCAAAGTCAATTGTATCCATGTTGTTATTCTTTAGTTTCCAAAATTCACATGTTTGCCTCTTGGTTAGCCTCAAAGGTGTGTGAACTAGGGGGATTCTACTGTAGTTTAGTAAGCTTTAATTCTCTTTTCAGGAGCCCAGTGATGGCAGGTGGTCTGTTTGCTATTAGCAGTAGATTTTTCTGGGAGCTGGGGGGTTACGATCCAGGGTTAGACATATGGGGAGGCGAACAATATGAACTCTCCTTCAAGGTTAGTTTTATTTTGTTTATGTGCATTTTCTTGTGCAATACCTTACATATTAATGTAGTTTTATTGGAGCCTGTACCAATGTGCAATATCTGTTGAATAAGTTGTTCATCTTAAGGACCTGTTTTTATTATGCCAAAGAGTTTTACTATAATTAGATAAAAATGGAATCATAAGGAAATTAAATGTGTGTGTGTATGTTTACAGCTAAATATGTTTTTATTTTTTAGATATGGCAGTGTGGTGGGACCATGGTCGATGCCCCATGTTCACGTATTGGTCATATTTACCGCAAATTTGCTCCATTTCCAAATCCTGGCGTGGGAGACTTCGTTGGCAGGGTAAATATAATGGATGACCCAAGTTGATAGATTTTCAAACTTAACCCATTAGACACATGCTAGCGGGACATAATTGTCTTGTGGTGTTGACTGAGCTGGCCACCAGTCACATGAGTGACTTCCTAATAAAGCACTTGACTACCTTGCTTTTCTATCATTGTTGTGCTCTGCAGATTCATTGATATCCAACCCCCCCCTTATTTATAGTAGAGTACTTCCTCTAAGTCTTCCTTATTTTTCCTTCTTGGTCTTCCCCTCTCCTTTCTACCATCCATTTCTGATTGCACTTTCTCTTACTGTTTATTTGCTTCCATTCTCTCAGTATGTCCTCACCAACTTGCTAAACCCTTATGAGTCCTGACCAACACTGCCTTCACATTCACATCTTTCTCCAGTTTCTGTATTTCACATTCTTTTCATCCTATTTATCCCATGTGATTTTAACCATTAAAAGGTGGTTGAAGAGGGTACTAGTATACCAGTTCCAAAATTTATTTTTTTATTTTCCAATGTGGGTTTTACTTCATTTACCAGTGTGACTATTACACTTGGAATATCATATACATATTATCAGCTCACTTCGCAATGTACTGTAAGTGTTACATTTCTTTAATACTGTATTATTTACTTTATTATTACCATATATATACAGTATTACCCCACTTTACGCGGTTTCACTTAACACGATTTCTCATATACGCGGTGCCTCGCCAGAACCGAACTTTCACTTAACGCGGTTCATCTACTCATATACGCAGTGAAGTATAATATTTTTTTTTTTTTTATTTAGCTCATAAAATTCATACAAATTACCCGGCCAGAATATAATTTACATTGCTGGAATTCTTACAATATGATGATCATTTTGAATATAAACATCATAGATTTTGCATTAGACATACAAATTTTAGATATAATGTTTACTCTGAGTAAATATGTTATCTTTTGTGCAAAATATATGACATTTATATTCAAAATATTCCTGATCTTACAAGGAATCCAGCAATGTCAATTATATTATCCTAACTTTAATCTGAGGTATTATTTAATACTAAATGTTAAAATCTAGTTTTTCACCCAACATTTCTCTTGTAGGGAGGGTTGGGACGACCGACCATCTGGCGCGGTTGGAAGAGGGGGGGAGGCAAGGTGGGGTACTTTGATTAACAGATAGTGTCGTGAAGAATATTTTTTTTTATTAACTGAAGATATTTGTTTTAGCTCATAAAATTCATACAAATTACCCGGCCAGAATATAATTTACATTGCTGGAATTCTTACAATTTGATGATCATTTTGAATATAAACATCATAGATTTTGCATTAGACATACAAATTTTAGATATAATGTTTACTCTGAGTAAATATGTTATCTTTTGTGCAAAATATATGACATTTATATTCAAAATATTCCTGGTCTTACAAGGAATCCAGCAATGTCAATTATATTATCCTAACTTTAGTTTGAGGTATTATTTATTAAAAACCTAGTGGTTTTTCCCCAAAAATTTCTCAGAGAGGGAAGAGCCAGCAGTGTAGTGTGAGAAGAGGGGGAGGGAGTTGAGTCCATTATTTGAATGGACATTAACTTGGCGACTGTATTTCTCTACTTTCTCTTAAGTATTAATTGTGTGCATGTACCATCATAAAATTAAGATGTTATTTTTACTAGAACATAGGTATTGTGTCGGAAAAAGTAGAGTTTGGGGGTCGGGCCAGTCTCTATTGGAATTAATCCCATATGTTCTGTTGTTCCATTTACGCAGATTTCACTTAACGCTGTACCCTGTGGGTTCAATTGACTGCGTAAATCGGGGTACTACTGTATTTAAAAAATGCAGTATAGTCTGGATTTACGCGGTTTTTGTTTACGCATTTGGTCATTTACGCGGCACCTTGCCAGAATAAAATGTTTTAATTACGCGTTAAATTTCATCATTTACTGAAGATATTTGTTTGTAGCTCATAAAATTCATCCTAATTACCCGGCCAGAATATAATTTACTTTGCTGGAATTCTTATAAGATGTTGATTATTTTGAATATAAACATCCTAAAATTTGCATTAAACATACAAATTTTAGAGATAATTTAAGAATTTTATTATAAAGAGCAAAAAATTTATCTTTTGTGCAAAATATATGAAGTTTATATTCAAAATATTCCTGGTCTTGCAAGGAATCCAGCAATGTCAATTATATTATCCTAACTTTAGTTTGAGGTATTATTTATTACTATACCTTTAAATCTAGTGTTTTCACCCAAACATTTCTCAGAGAGGGAGGAGCCAGTGAGCGTGGGAAGGGTGGGGGTGGGGCTGAGTCCATTATTTGAATGGACATTAACCGGGCGACTGTATTTCTCTTAAATATTAATTGTGTGTGCATACCATCATAAACTTAAGATGTTATTTTTACTACAACGTAGGTATTGTGTCGGAAAAAGTGGAGTTTGGGGGTCGGGCCAGTCTCTATTGGAATTAATCCCTTATGTTCTGTTATTTCATTTACGCTTTTCTCGTTTTACGTGAACCTCCACTGGTTCAATTGACCGCGTAAATGCAGACTATACTGTATTTAATTTTCAACAGTAATTATAAATAGATTATTTTATGTGGTCACCAAGGCAGCTTTTTGGAACCGTTTGGTTATTTTTTATTCATTCCAAATTCAACTAATTTAATTAATTTTTGATAAAACATATAAATTAATCCAAAATCTGAACTGTAAAGACCCAAGTTAACGAGGGTACAGTGTATGTTTTGTTTAGAGTACAAAGTTCAGATTTTTTTTCTAGAGATCTTTGCTATTGTCTTTTCTCTTCTAATCCTTTTTTATTGAACATCTTTCTTATATGTTTGACAGTACATTTTTACATGTTCTGTGTTGATTTTCATTTGATCTCCTATTTTCTGTGTTCGACATATTTCTAACTTGCAGAATTACCGTCGTGTGGCCGAAGTTTGGATGGATGAATTTGCCCAGTTCCTCTACAAGCGACGGCCAACTTATCAGAAAATTGACCCTGGGGATTTAACAGAACAGAAAGCTATCAGGAAAAGGTTGAACTGTAAACCCTTTAAATGGTTTATGACACAAGTGGCTTTTGACTTGATTAAAGTCTATCCTCCAATTGAGCCTCCAAATTTTGCTAGTGGAAAAGTAAGTGTTTATAGCCTTTCGTTAATGTCTTTGAGAAACCCCATATTGCACAGTACATGAATTCTTGTACGGTAATGCAAACTGTAGAAATCTTGTCAGAAGTTGTATTTATTATGAATACAGTATTGTAGTTTGTCATGTGTTGTGTCTTGTGGTTTCATCACTGTCTGTTAGGTTATGTTTGATCCATCAGACTCTTAGAAGTCTATAAATTTGTATGTCAGAGCTTTTTCTGGTATATAAAGTATTACCTGTACTTTAAAAATATTAAGGCATAACGCTAAAGTATGTCAACTTTTATATTTAAAAATTTTCCCATCATTTGTAATTTATGTTTTAATTTCAATCTCTGAAATTCATTTAGCTTCCATATGTATAATGTACAGTACTAGTATACAGGGGAGACCTTCTTTCGTGAGGGAGTTGCAGTTATGAGGTACTTGTGATATGCAGAAAATGTTACTAATTACCAAGACTCCCCATGCAGCCTCAAACACCTGTACAGTATTAGTTATAAATTTTACCTTTATCCTACTACTACTACTTTGCTGTCACTCGGAATCGAGTATGACGATCATCCAGCTATGATACAATGATATGCGTTATTAAGGATGTCACCTACAGTAGGTTGGTGAGTTCTGGGGTGACTAAAGAGGCCGATACGGGACCGGCAGAGTCGTTCACAGATGTTGCACATATGGAGAGCTCCATCGAGTGCAGGAGGGGCGGGGGCAGTGTCTTTCCGGCGTTGGCGCTTGTCTACCTTGGTTTGCAGTCGGACTAATTCAAAAGTATTGAAACCTTCTCGTGTGGTGATCCTCCAAGCGTTATGGTGTGGAGTGATCGTCTCCCAAGTGAGGGGGTCGATTTGGCACTGATGAAAAAGCCATGACGTGAGTGATTCAGTGGGACTCTGAGCGTCATGAGGCGCTCGTTGATCCCAACAGGTATTTCAGTTAGCTTGTGTAGGATGCGTTGGCGGATGGCAAAGCCAACTCCATAAATGCGGTTTCTCTCCGCAGAAGGTTTACCCTTCCAGAAGAAGGTATAGCCAGACCCCCATTCTGTGAATCGACCCTTGTCTTGGAGCCAGGACTCACTAATGGCTGCTATGTCGATGTTATATTTAGCCAGCTCTTTTGCCACAAGGGCAGTTCTTCTTTCAGGACGTGCATTGTGCCAGTATCCAGAAGGGTCCTGACATTCCATGCAGCGACCATAAAAGGTTGTATAGTTTGATCTGTGATTACAATTGTGTATTTGACAGGCATAAGGATGACCTTATTGGTTGTGGTTGTCCAGTCAGGTTGGTTCTTTAGGCAGGCTATGTTTAGGGCACCTTTTCTAGCCCCCTCCTCATGTAGGGTGAGCAGAGTGGCTTCTCAAAAGGACTGCTCAGTTGCACAGACAGGACCGGATTGCATTGCTGCCTAGATCCCAGTGCATAATCGACCAGAGTTGTAACCAAAACTCCCGGCAGTCATCTCTGCCTGTCCCCGTCGCCACTCGTCCGTCGCCATAGAACTTTTGGGGCATAAGGGTTTGATGATGATGATGATTATGATGATGAGGAGGAGGAGGAGGAGGAGTATAATGAGCTGGATGATGGCTGTGTGTGAGTTGATTTATGTGGTGAGGCAGGAGTGCAGGCTGCTACCACACATTTTGGCTCTCTCTTTTCCTGATCCAGTAATGCAAGTGTTGCAACGACTGGGGAGAGATAGAGTGGCAATAGACTGCCGTTAGCCCAGTTTGTTGGGTTTCGCCTTAGTAGCCTGTCCATCATGCATTGCCTTCTTCCGTCAGTGTAGTCGTTGGGTTCCCATGGTGGTCACCTCTTCCGCCTATACCGCCGGTGGGGTCTTGCTGGAGCTCTGTAAGCATGTCTGCCTGATGTGGGGCTCCACCACAGATTTTTCTTTCAGGGTTTACTCCCGTAGCCTTATACCTACCAAGGTTAATCCGCAAAGCAGCAGGGCGGTGGTTGGTAGGCGCCATGACGCGTCCACATGCCAGTGGGCCTATGCGCCGTCCCTCTGGGGCTCACTGCTACTCCGAGATCCCCTGCTGGTCTAGCCTGGGCCCACGAGGCACCCAGTTACCGTGTGTTGCCACAAGAAGGCACAGCAGGAGTCTTGATGGTGAGGAGGCTTTTTACTGGCAGGGGAAGACTTATGCAAGTTGCTTCCCTGTTCGCCACAAGGGCTAGCCAGCGGTGGTAGCTGAAAGTGAGAGGAAGCAAGCAGTGTTTGCACCTTGACACTAACATAATGCTGCCACACTAGATGCATTACACCACCTTGCACACACACACACCCCTCATCCTACGTACTGGGCATATGAACACCCCAAATTTTCAATTTAAAATTTAAGTTTTACCCTATACTCGCCACATAAGACAGCTAGTAATCAGGCATTAATCAGTAGTCCTCACCAACCACCCCGACTCCCACTGGCCATTCGTACCGGTAAGTAACACAGCCTAAACTCGTAAGCTAATGTTAATAAAAAACAATACTTATCATTAACCGCAGTGTCAGTGCAAAATGCATGATGTTATAGCCTTGACTGTTTAAAACAAGGCCAGTTCACAAAACTCACTGCTGCAGCACTACTGTAGTGACTTAAACACTAGTAACGTCACCGAGGTTCAGTTCTTTTCCGGAAACTGATTTCTGGATTGAATATGGTAAAATTTTGCCATTTACTTGACAGAGGTTTGATTTATTTCCTTATATATATTATATATTTGAGATTTAAGCATCGGTACATTTTTCAATAATTTTCGAAATTTATAATTAAGCTATCTTTGTAAGACTGTGTTCGCAACATCTGTTTTCAACTTTACACCAGTCTTCGGTCCGCTCTATATTTTAGTTCATTTGATTACAATGCAATACTTCATGTTTTGTTAGCATTTATGTGAAAAGAAAGAGTAATTACTTGCTGAATAGTATATTTAATACATTCAAAATATTTAAACACAATATGAGAAAAAGCATTTTAAAGGTTTACATTTTATTGGCAATGTTAACTAAAATAGTTATTACTTCACTCACAATTTCATTACACTGCATTTTTATTACTGTATATTATAATTTCTGTGTTAATTAAGTTCGGAAAATGTGAGTGGAAGTTAGATGGGTGTTAGCAACCCATGGGACCGACTAAGGTTGTAGGATTTATGGTTCACATTTTATACTTGGTGTATAAGACAACCCCTAGTTTTGGGGGTTCTTTTTTTAAGCTTCAAAGGTCATCTTGTATGCCAGTGTACTGTATACAGTAATACCCCTAGATATATAAAACACATACCTTTAGTATACAGAGGGTCCTCCCATGGGAGAAAGGTGGGGTGGAGGGGGGCGGGGGGGAGCTGGGTGTAATTTAGGAAATAAGGATCTTAAAACAGATTTTAAAAGAAACATTTTAACAGGTTCACGAGTGAATCTATACACATTTGAAGGTGTTTTGATGGGTTGAGGGATGTTGACTTGATTGACTTTGTTTTAGTTTCATTGATCCCATATATTACGTGATGATTTTTTAAAGTATTGAATTAAGCAATGGTTATGAAAATATTTGTTCACAGCAGAAGCCTTGACTGATAAGAACAATGTTTGAATAAAGCTTTCATTTTTTAAATAACTACACTCTAAATTTTTCAGATTCAGAGTGTGGCCAGCTCCAGCTTGTGTGTTGACACTAGGTACAAGCATCATGGTGACAGATTTGGGCTTCAGGAATGTGGTCGAGGGGGAGAACAGATTCTCCACTTAACGTGGCACAAGGATATTAGACCAGGCAAACGTCCTGTATGTTGGGACGTGTCCTCCGGTGATGCCCAAGCTCCTATATTGCTTTACAATTGTCACGGTATGGGTGGCAATCAGCTTTGGAGATATGATCCTGTAAGTACTTTAGAAAAATGGAGAATTGATTTGAAACCCCATTCTGTGACCAAATCTGAACTAAGTGACTTAATGGGGTTAATTCATGAATTAGTTAAGCTTATGTTCCCATCCTAAAAAAAAAAGTGTAAAGGTAAATTTTATGAAAAAATTACCATTCAAAGTAGAAGTCATTGAGTGTTAATGTCAGAGCAGTCTGTATACACTATAGTGCATTTTTCCAGCTGAGAAGAGATGCCCCGCCACTCCTCAAGAGTTACAGCTGATTGGCTGTTACAAATCTGTCCGATTTCGTCCTGAAATAATGATGTATTTCTAAATGAGTTTATTCATAATCGTTGGGATGACCGTTTCTGAAGAGAATATATATAGCTAAATTATATAAAGATACATACAGTACATTCATTATTTCAAACATGAGCAGGCAGGAAGTTTATCAGAAATCTTATACGTACATGAATCAACTGTTAAACTCTGGTAGCAAATTCACGCTTTCAGAGGATGCATTTAATATACAGTCTCTCCTCGATTTACGACGTGGTTCCGTCCCGACGACCAGGTCGTAAGTCGAAAAGGCGAAAATGATATAGAAATTCTAAAATGGGTGTCTCTTTTTCTTCTTAGCACCACGAGAATTCTCATTTTACGCTTGCCAGCCATTTTAAAGGGAATTACAAACGAAAATTTTGTCAGTACACAGCGTGATCACTAACATTGGGACTCGAAAATACGTAATGTGAAAAATATTTTATATGACCATGGCCGTCATATGTCCGGGTTGTCGTAAGTCGAGGAGAGACTGTATACTTAATTTTACACACAATAAGGCATACTAAGACAGATTATATATCGGTAACACTACAGTATGCAAAAACTAACATTTTAAAAGATCAAAATCACATTGAAACACAGTCATGCGCCGGTTAACGTCTGACAGAACAACGTCTGATCGCATATGCATCCGTGCGCCCCCCCCCCCCCAAAAGTGACGCCTGCTGGACCACCATTCCTCGACCCCTGATGGAGACTCGATGATCCTCCCCATACTGGTCAGATATTATGTGTTAAAGGAATATGCTTCCTTACCTAGGCTTTTTTAAGCATCTGCCTACAGGTGTAATGTTAACCTACATCTATTGAGGATAAAATCTTTCACCTACAAATTGACAATAACACATTTGCTGTAATCAGACATATCTAGTCGCCTCAACAATTGCACCCCAGTTGCAATTGGGGTTGCAATTACAAATTCTGTGGCATTACTAAAAATAGTAAAGTTTCTGGTGCACTCTAAGATTAAGAGAGAAAACGGAGGACTCATGCGTCCTGATGTGAGAGAAAACGGACTCGTATGACGGGGGACCAAATAAACAAAGCATAGCTACATGTTTTGTGGACTACAGTATTAAGCGTACCTTTTTCAGCCCTTTGTAATAAACCTAGCCATGCCTATGTGTGTTTATGATATTTACCATAACATTGTATATATATTTAGTGGGTCTAAATGGTCGTAAAATGGGAAACCTGGGGTTGGGTCTTGGGTGCCTGAACAAATTAGAATAAATCCCATAGGTTCTGTACTTTCGTTATCGGCGGGGTCCCAATTAGGCGCGATAACCAAGGGATGACTACTGTACTGTATATACTTGTGACACTGGCCAGTTGCTTCTGGTGTTATGGTACAGGGGTACCAAGTGACAGCACTAGGATCCCACTTCCTTTATCAAGGAATAAGCAATTAAAATTTAAATTAAAAAAAAAAAACATTCAAATAATGGGACCTAGCGAACCTAAATGGCCCTAGAGCGGGCACAGTCACGTATGCATCGCGTATTCTTATTTATTGTGCGGCCAGGAGTACGTTATCTAGTGAATTTAGTCAATATTGTACAGTAACAATGGACCTAAGTCCAAACCTGTATTGTACATCTACTAAATGATTACGGTACTAAAATTGTTATGTCTATTACAAATATAGCTTGTTTATACAGGTATTCAAATAAATTACTATCTTACAAGAATCCCTCCAATGTAAGTTATATTCACCCAGGTCGTTTGGGTGGCAAATTATGAGAAGAGCTTAGTCACTCTTAAGTAATGATAAATAAACACGCACGCAGGCCTTCAGCGCCAACTGTCAAATCTTATCTCAAATAAATAAACAAACAGACTCCAGACATTCTGTCACCTCACCTCCCGCCCCCTCCCTCCCAGACGAAAGATTGGTGATTTCTTTGTTTATTTTATATAATATCTCAGACTAAAGTTAGGATAACATAATTTGCATTGCTGAAATCCTTGCAAGACAGAGATTAATTTGAATATAAGCGTCATATATTTTGCTCAAGATATAAAAAATGTAGTACATTAGTGTACAATACTGTAGTACATTAGTGTACAATACTGTAGTACATTTTATAAAAAGGTTTTCAACTGTATTTTTGGGTAGATTTACATAAATTGCTTCATTTATTTTCATCCATTTACATGCACACACCATACTAAAAGAAACATAAAAGAAATAATTGACCTTAGTGAAAAGCTGGAGTGCACATGTACTAATTTGATTACGGTACTAAAATTGTTATGTCTAGTGCGAATTACAACATGTTTATATTCAAATAAATCAGTATCTTACAAGAATCCCAGCTATGTTAATTATATTCTCCTAGGTCATATCACTGGCATTTTAAAATGAGACAAGCTTAGTAGGACTGTTAAATAAACACACAGAGACCTTCAGCTCAAACTTATCACCTGAACCCTCCATCCCCTCGCTGACTGGCTGGCTCCGTCAGTCCCCCCCCCCTCCCCCCCAGCCAGGCTTTTAGGCTTACAGTTTTTATCTTATATAATAACTCAGACTAAAGTTAGGAGATTATAATTTGCATTGCTGGAATCCTTGCAAGACAGCCAATAATTTGAATATAAACGTCATATATTTTGCTCAAGAGATAAAAATTGTTGTACATTAGTGTACAATACTGTAGTACATTTTATAAAAAAGTTTTTCAACTGTATTTTTGGGTAGATTTACATAGATTTCTTCATTTATTTTCATCCATTTACATGCACACACTAAACTAAAAGAAACGTAATAGAAATAAATGACCTTAGTGCAAAGCTGGAGTGTACATGTACTAATTTGATTATGGTACTAAAATTGTTTTGTCTAGTGCAAATTATAGCATGTTTATATTCAAATAAATCAGTATCTTACAAGAATCTCAGCCATGTTAATTATATTCACCCAGGTCATTTCACTGGCTTTTTATAAGAGAGAAGCTTAGTCACTTAAGAACTGATAAATAAACATGCGTTAGACCTAGGCCTGTGCCAACTGTCAAACGTACTACCTCCCCTCCCCCCACGCCCCCTCCCTCGCTCCCACCCTCTCTCTCCCCCATCTGCTCGGCGTTGCTGGAATCCTTGTAAAACAGTGAATAATTTTAATATAAACGTCATGTATTTTGCACAAGAGATAAAAATTAATCACCTGTATCACATTACAGTAGTGATTTAAGAGTAAAAGTGTATATGTACGTTAGGGGGCAGTGAAATTTTTTTCAAAGCTGCACTCTTCAGGCATTGTTCCTTATACATATCTAAGACTCCATGCCAAATTTGAAGCTGATATGTCGAGGTTTAGTCTGCCGCATTTTCTACTGAAATTTTTAAATTTACCTACAGTACTAGCCAAACAGCCGCTGTGGCGGTGCAATGTTCTGTTCAGTGTTTATCAACTTTTTTTTCATATCTCTTATTTCATTTAAGTTGTCTTGTTGCAGATGAGTATGGTGCTATGTCTATATTGATTATCAGCCTTTTCTCATTTCATTTCTCAATGTTGTGTTACTGTACTGTAATGTAGGGAAGACCGCCACTCGTGTGATGATAAAGAATGAGAAGACCGAGAAATGGAGTTCGAGGATGATGGTGAAAGATCATTATGTCATCATGGTTGAGCCTGGCAATGAATATCTCACACATGTGACTCCCAAGACTGGACACGGAAAGCAGATTGCCAAAACTATTCACGAGTTTCTGGTGGAGAAAAATCTAACCCAGCAGCCCATTGTGTATGTTGGTTGTGATGGAACCAATGTAAATGTAGGATCAGAAAATGGAGTCATTCATCATCTTGAAATGTTACTTGGTCACCCGCTCCATTATTTCATATGTCAGCTTCACGGAAATGAGCTGCCTTTCCGCGCAGTTTTTTATCACTATGATGGTAAACCAAGTGGTCCTGAGCATTGGCGTGGTCCCATTGGAAAGCAGATCAAGGAGTCTTTGTCTGAGCTTCCAGTTGTCGCCTTCCAGCCAGTCAGTTTCCCTGATTTCCCTGTGTTTAATGATGAAGTGGAGAAAGATCTGTCCTGGGATCAGAAATACCTGTATAGGATTTGTAAAGGAGTTATCACAGGTGTTGTTGAAGATGACTTGGCTGCTATTGAGCCAGGTCCTCCCTGTGTGTCAAGGTGGAATACCTTATGGAGTAGAATCCTCAGGCTGTATGTAGCAACATCAAGACCCAGCCATGAGTTGAAAAGAATTGTCATTACAATAATAAAGTTCAGTGCTCCAATGTGGTTTTACATCAAGATACACCCTTACGTAACACACGGCTCAAGGAACGTATTCCAGTCCCTGCTATATATGAAACACCTGAATAGTGAGGAGGAGACGATAGTGAAGAAGGCTGTCCAGAGAAATGCATACTTCGCCCACACAGATCAACTTCTTCTTGGTATGTGTGCAGATGAGGACATGACTGTTAGAGAAAAAGCTGTCTCAATGATAAGAAAAATTAGAGAGGAGAATCAGCAAAAGGAAGAATGCACTGGCAGATCTGAAGAGGAGGAGGAAGATTCTGATGCTGCTGTTGACGAGAATTTGTTAAACTATACTGATGAGGAGGGTAAAGATGGAGATGGGAATGAGGATGTGCCTCCTGTAGTCAACATGAGAAAGGTGGTGACTCCGAAACTAAAGTGGCAAGCAAAAAACTATCATTCTATGATTAACTGGAGGAATGAACTCAAGACTGAGCCTCCTTACATTGCTTCTCTGTCAAATCTACAGGTTAATGACATTCTTGAGACAACATTAGTGGTGCCCAAGTAGCCAAACAGCACTCAGGCGGTCGAGAGAGGCATAAAAGTGATGACTGAAGCTTGCACTGAAGTGACGGGATACGAATCGAGAGATGGATATATTCGGCAAAGATTATTGTCTAGGAAAATGATGCCAAGGTTCCGTACAAAAAAGAATTTCAATATGAACTTGTAATGATTTTCTATACGGTGTACCTGTAAAATAACATGTGAATTAAATCGATGTCACCCATGTAAAATTTATCATTATCCTGGAAAACATTAAATGACACCTAATTTTTGGTATACTGTACACTAAAAGTTGACAAAAAGTCGTTCGCGATGCGGCAGGGTAAGTATGCATGAAATGGCATGAAATTTTGCACAGGTGTTTGTTACAGCCATACAAACGATGCCTGAAAAGTGCAGCCTGCAACTCAAATAAAAGTGTTTTTTCCCTGCCCCCTAATGTACGTACAGTCGGCCCTTAACATACGCGGGGGTTACGTAACAGAGATACCCGTGGATGTTAAAAATCCGCGTATATGTGCTCCCCCCAAAAAAAAAAACCTGGTCCCCCCATGTCCTTATTTACTGTATATACCTGTGTGTAGTTCAAGTTTTTAGGACCAAATTATTTGGCAAAAAATTGGGGGTCGACCTCTAAACGGGTAATAGTTTCATTAGGTTGAAAAATATTTACCAGTAACTACCAGTAAACAATGGAAACAATGCACCAACGCACCACCAGCTGTGAGTGTCGGTATAGTTGCCAGGGCAGATCTCTTGCGTCATCATAGCAAGCCCAAAGTAGCCAAATCCATGGTATGGTAGCACAGGACAATGTAAAACATAAAGTATTCATTTATTAAAGTTTATTTATAGATACTGGACATAAATTTTTGGTCATTACATTTGAAACATCAATCTTTGTTAATTAAATTTGAAACAAAAGAAAACTACGATACCATATTTTCATTAAAATATTACATCACAAGTATATTTTACCTTAACTGTAACTGAATGAATATACGTATTCTCAGAAATAAATATAGAAATGAAATATTTTTGCTGGAATGACGTACATATTACAGTGGAAAGAGGGATAAAATCATGACGAAAACAATGACTTTCGCTTTCTTTCGTTATTCAAAAGATTTTACCGTAATCGCTTTTCTAATGGTTTTCAGTTAAAAAACTGTTGTACTCGTACTGTATTACAATAATATTCTATCCTATCATTAGCCTTATAATCCCACAACTGAAAACCATTCGAAAGGCGATTACGGTAACATCTTTTGAACGAAAGAAAGAGAAAGTCATTGTTTTCGTCACAATTTTATCCCACTTTCCACTGTAATACGTACATCATTTCAGCAAAAATATTACATTTCCATGTTCTCAGAAATAAATGGTAGTTTTGTTGAAACGTAATGTACAGTATTTAATATTAAAATGCAAAAATAGCTATAAAAACAATTAATACACCCGTAATGTACTGGCTGGCATCTCGTCCCTGCTCCCGTGTCCAAGGTCACCACTCCTCCCAACTCGCTCCCTCCTCCGCCTCCTCACCGTCACTACTGCCGACAACAAACACAAATGTTTTGTGAATAACTGCATCTCCACTTCCTATGTACAGTACTGAACTGTACTGTGCTGTGCATTTTTACAAACAATAAACATGGCAAGAAAAGCTATTAAAAAAAAGAGATAAAAATTTCACTTTACTGTACAGTACCTCTCCTCGGCGACAGGACGGGTGTCATCGGGCTCATCGTCGCTCAGTTCCATAACGGGTGGTGAAGTGGGGGCGACGGTGGATTCAGCTGCTTCCTCACTGCCGCCAGTGATTGATGGTGTTTAAATCTCTCCTTCGGTGATCAAAGCACATGGTGATGGGAAGTTGTCGTCTCTTTCTTTCATTTCTTCCATGATGTTTTTGTATGGAGCGAAAACGTCATCCATCCCTCGCATGAATTTCAGGGCACGCACCATGGAGGGGTTCATACTATAGGCCAGGTTTTTCAGTGCCTCAATATTCCTGGTCATCTCCCCCAACTTCTCCAACGTTATTTCTTGGTGCTCTTCCTCATCCTCTTTCCCTTTCGCTTCCTCTTCCTTGCCTTAGTCTACTAACTCCTGTAGATCCTCCTCGGTCAGCTCAGTGTCGTGCTCTTCAATTAGCTCCCTAATCTCGTCCTCTGCCATGTCCTGGAAGCCTTCAGCAGCCACTTTCCTTGACAATGCCAGGGTCTTTCTGAATATTTTCATTAAAATCCATCAAAATCATTTTCCTTGTCATCGTCTTAAGCACCAAACAGCTCCTCCCAGTCTTCTCCTTGAACAGGGCTAGAGGGTACGTGTTTTTCGAATCGTTTTCAATTAAAAAAATGTTACAGCACATGTATATTTTATCTAAACTGTGCCTGAATGAATATATTCTCAGAAATAAATAGTAATTTTGCTGAAACGTGGTGTATTTCAATGTAAAATAGGATAAAATACATGACAAAAACAAAAGACTTTACCTAACCTTCCAATGTTCAAGAGATGTTACTCGTTTTTTAAATAGTTTTCGGTTAAAATACTGTTATATTACAATGATATTCTATTCATACTGTGCTTGATATACTACATTCACGGAAATGTAATATTTTTGCTGAAATGACGTACGTATTACAGTGGAAAGTGGGATAAAATCGTGACGAAAACAATGACTTTCACTTTCTTTCGTTCAAAAGATGTTACCGTAATCGCTTTTTGAATGGTTTTCAGTTAAAAAAAATGTTGCATCACAAGTGAATTAGGATATAATATTATTGTAATACAACAGTTTTTTAACTGAAAACCATTCGAAAAGCGATTACGGTAACATCTTTTGAGCGAAAGAAAGCGAGTCATTGCTTTCGTCACTTTCCACTGTAATACGTACGTCATTTCAGCAAAATATTACATTTCTATATTCTCAGAAATAAATAGTAGTTTTGCTGAAACGTAATGCATTTCAATGTAAATTAGGATAAACTACATGAAAACAAAAGAGTTTACCTAACCTTCCGACGTTCAAGATATGTTACTCGATTTTTTAGTAGTTTTCGGTTAAAATACTCTTATATTAGTGATATTCTATTCATACTGTGCTTGATATAATACATTCACGGAAATGTAATATTTTTGCAACTACAATGCTGATGTCAACACAAGCGTGGTTACAGCGAGACTGACTGAGTGAGGGAGAGCTATGCGTGTGTGTGAGGTTGCGGGAGCGCGATTTGAATGTACTTCAATTACTTCAATGTACAGAATATTCCTCCGGCGGGGCAATCCGCGTATTTGCAAATTCATGTATTATAAACCCGCGTATGTTGAGGGCCGACTGTATATAGTATTCCACATACACGTAAGTATAAATGAAAAGTTTGTGATGATCGGACAACGTCCATTTCGG
Source organism: Homarus americanus (assembly GCF_018991925.1). Lineage (NCBI taxonomy): Eukaryota > Metazoa > Arthropoda > Malacostraca > Decapoda > Nephropidae > Homarus > Homarus americanus. Next base: position 117,087 of record NW_024741981.1, on the reverse strand, counting down.
TTAACGTTACGTTTCCAAGAACGTATCTAGGACGTTAACCAGCGCATGACTGTATTGCACCGCTGTCAGCAGAGGCAGGAAATATGACTGCGAATAGCTTCATATTTTCCGCCTCTGCTAACAGCTGAGCGGCCAAGCTCCCCAGTCTGTCACACTCATCCACCAACTTTCAGAGGCCGTGTATTATTTCAATGTGATTATGAACTTTTAAAATGTTAGTTTTTGCATAATGTAGTATTACCGATACGTTGTCTTAGTATGCCTTATGATGGGTAAAAATAAGTACGGTATACTGTATATTAAATGCATCCTCTGAAAGTGTGAATTTGCTACCAGAGTTTAGCAGTTGATTCATGTATTAGATTTTTATAAACTTCCTACATACTCATGTTTGAAATAATAAATGTACAGTACAGGTATGTATCTTTATAGAATTTAGCTAAATATCTTTATCGTCAGAAACGGTCATCCCAACGATTATGAATAAACTCAATTAGAAATACATCATTACTTCAGGACAAAATGGAACAGATTTGCAACAGCCAATCAGCTGTAACTCTTTAGGCGGAGGCGGGGCATCTCTTCTCAGCTGGAAAAAATGCGCTATACACCTGTTCCTTAATTCAGCTATAACATGCCATTTTAGGCTTCAACATTCAGTTCCAGTTATCCTTATTCCTACCTATTGAGAGGGAGGGTATTCTGAGTTACTTATCCACTTTACATCCTAAAATGGGATTTCAAGATTATTTCTTCATTTATGATTTGATGCCTGTCTTAAGTAACTAATGTAATTCAAGCCAGCTAGATCAGGAGTGGACAAAACATTGCCCACAGGTTGCATTCAGCCCACCAATTGATTCTGTCTAGCCCTCCACTACAGTATGTCTAACAATGGATATTGTTATAAAAATCCCTATTCAGGGACTTTTTTTAAAGCAGGAATGTGTAATTAGATTATGAATTGTGTCAGCCACTAATGTTTGAGGGATTGCCAAGTTTTTAACCCACAAACTTAATGGGCATAATAAGAATCACTTATGCCAGGCATTAGGTCAATATTATGTTAAATGGAAAAAGAATGTGATAAAACCATTTGATGATTGTGATTTTTCTATGAATATTGTGATATTGAAGATGTGAGCTGCCCTTAGCAGCTTGGGCTTGCTGTTTGTTAATGTGATGAAAATTTTACAGGTAAAACAATGGCTTGTGCATGGTGGCAACCCACGTTGTTTGGACTGCAATCCAGGTAACAAAGAGATATTTGTGTCAGCCTGCAGTCCAGAAAAGGAGACACAGAAATGGATATTTGAACATTTTGATGCTGAACGTTTAGCTAAATGGGATAAGGCAGGACCAGTATTTTAAAGGTAAAAGAAGTATAGTATTCAGAAATTTAGGGTGATTGACATATGATAGCATTTTGTTATCTTTTTTTTATTGTACCTGTAAAGTAGTTTCAGTGAGGAAAAAACAGCTACAAAATATAAGTTGTTTTGATGAGTACAATGGGACCATATTAGTATAGATTTTAAGGTATCATGTTCCATTTTATTAGATTGTTAGTTAATTTATAAATTTATTTATAATTGAAACTGTGCTGCAGATAGTATTTATTACTTGTGATGCAATACTTGCTTTTAATAAGCATATAAGGTCCATTATATGTAGTAGCTAATTAATGTTGGATTAAATTTTTAATGCTGAGTAAAAGTAACAATGTTATGAAGGAAAAGATGTAGTGATTCTTTGTAACTGCAACACAGCTTAACTGAAATTGTATTGTTACTACAAAAGGGTTCTGTTCCTGAAAACCTTTCATAAATCACAATTTCCTAAATCGAAGCACATTTGCCTATTGACTCCCAATATACTGAGTCAATGAAATGCCACAAAAGATGTGTTTAACTCTTAAATGACTGGATCATTTTACATAGACTATTTACTCTGATGGGAAAAATTTGGGTTGTAAATTTTTTTTTAAATATTTTTTAAAAATATATATGAAAAGAACAAGTTTTTCTCACTAAATCAATGGTGTACTGTAATGTAATTCCCTGTACACTTAACAAGAGCCTCGGATATTGGGGAAGATTCTGTGTATGAAGACGAGGTGGAAGGTAGGGGGGCCGTGTACCCCAGCTTTGGGCCTGTTTCTATTATTGATTCATTATTATATTCTCATCTGAACAGCCTCTTATGGTGTATGATTCATGATAAATAATATAACATTCAGTAATATATGAAAAAAATACAATATGTAATTTGACCTGAGAATATAAGAGTAAACTATATTGGAAGATATCGCTTCTCTAGCCTCCACATAACCACTCTCCCTCCTTTGATGTTTCAGGCTAATGTAAAATTTCAATATGACAGAAACCATTTATGGTGATGAGAAATGAAGCCAAATATTGTAACAATGCTGTCAGTACCTGCCTCTGTTTCTTTATTTTTTCTTTACTTATTTATTTCTTTCCTTGTTTATTTATTTTCTTTCCTTCTCTTCTTTTTTGCCTTCTTCCTTTCTTCTTGATATTTTAGAGCATTTTGTTGTCATGTACTACTTTTGATATTTATAGTTAATGATTTGATTTTGAATATTTTGTATGGGTCTGGTTCATGTTTTAATACAGATTAGTGAAAATATTTTATGATTGAGACTGAGACTATCAAATTGTCAGATTTAAGAACAGTTGGAGTCTGAATTATTTGCTTCAATGTTTCCTTACAATTATGGTGTCTGGTCCTTTTGGCAGGAAACTGGAATGCATTGTATATAAATATATAGTTTAATGTTATCATTACTGCTGATGGATCTTTTGTTGTTGAATGCTGTTTGATTGCCAAACTGTTTATATATCATAATAGAGCTCTGAGTTTGGTACTGGAAGGTTGTGAGCATCCATTAGGAAATCTGTTCTTTTAATGCTTATTTCTTCCTGATTTACTTCAAGCAGAAAAAGAGCACACAGTCCTGCTGTCATTGCACAAACTTACTATTGGTGCTAGAATGTAAAGGCTGTTATGTTGGAAATTATTAATTACAGTATAGTGTAACTGGAATCATGTTTTCCAAATTCAGCCCTCTTAGCCACTTCTCATCTCTGAAGCTCTCTACCTAACAGACCTGAAATATAGGTTTTAAAGTTCTGTCACCAAAAGAAAATCACTCCCAGCAAATATGAATTTTGAGAATACTGCTCCATACCTGAGCTCTATGTCAAATGCCACATTCAACATTATATAATTAAAATAATTCCTATAAATTAAGTGAATTGGTAGCAAACCATTGCATCATACATACTGTAATACAGTGGCTGTGGATTTCTTTATTCCATTGTACAGTATATCTACGGTATGCCTCCTGTGTCTAACCATATGATGTATGTGAACAAATAAATTACAAATATTAGACATCAGTTGTAAAGACTCTCTGGGTTTTATTCTTGCAATGTTTTATAAGAATCTTCTATTGACAAGTTTGTATTCATTTAGATGAAATAAGACTTTGTTTTATTTCATATGAGTAATTTAGTGAATTCACTCTCTACTTTTTGGTCTGTAACCCACTTACCCAAAAACCCACACCCACCCACCTGTCCCCACTAGTATTCATATGAATCATATTGTGAAACATACTTTAAAGTTGCAGTGTCTTATACTGAGGTGTTGTGTAATGTAACCTACTAACAATGCATTTTATGAATGGTAAATTTGAAGAAAAGTTTTTAATACTGTAACTGATACAATTATTTTATTGTAAACTATTAAAGACATGGGAGGTAAATTTAGATTGCTGATTAAGGGTGACCTGTTTGGTGAATAAATTTCTTGTTCCAAAGTTCATGATTATTTGTTGTACAGTACTGTAAATAGATTTATTCATGTTATACATACTGGTACAGTATAATAAATATATATTGATATGCAGTTTATTTAATTACATTAAACATATCTATCTAGAATTCATAACTTTTATAAGAAAGGAAGTTGATACTGTATTAACAAGTGTGAGCTGAACTAAGAAATTACCTGGTAAGTATCCAGTACCTCTGCCTCTTACACTGTATACTACAGTACTGTATAGTGATAACCTGCCACCTGTCCAGCAGAATAACTTGGCATATCTTGTGTACAAGATAAATCGTGTCGTATATTCTCCAGGGCCCCAGATTTACTAACGGGTTACGAACTTCATAAGTGCTTATGGAGTGCATATCTCTTGCGGTGGTGATTCACTAAAGAGTTATGAAGTCCCCAACACAATTTAAAATGGTTGACTTCTCTTTGTAACTTATGATGGCTCCGGAGGTCTCATAAGCTTCAGCAAGGTGGAAATAAGGCTGTTTTCTCAACTATACAACCCTTACCAAAACACACACACAAGTTGTTTAATTTTGTTAATTTTTCCATAGATGTTCTATCATTACAGTAAATATTTTAAATGAAGCAAATTTTACTTGAACCTAATAGAACCTGACCTAATTAACCAAGGAACCTACCTAACCTTACTTAATTTCCTAGCTGGGGGGGCTCAGCCTTCTGGACCCCCCATACACAATATTAATAAAAAAAGTATTTATTTTTATATCTGGTACTAATCAAAACTTAGTTGAAGCATCGTTTTGTAATACAGGGTATTCGGCCGTATTAAAGATTTTTTTACGTGGGCCTTCCTCATGGTGAGGTTTGCCCAAACCATGTGCGTTAGACGCATTCTAGGTGGTACAAATCGTGGTGTTTGCGTGGGACTTGCTCCAGGTCTGCCAACATTGGAAAAAAGGGAATGTTGGTATGCCGTACATGAACAGCTGATCAAAATTCCTGATAGTTAAGGGCAATAAAAATCAAATAAAGATACAGTATACTGATACAATAGAATTATCATATTTACTGTATTGTACAAAGTACAAATCTTTTTTTTACAAGCTCTTCATAATCTGCTGAGTCATGCGTGTTGTCTATGTACAACTGACCTGCTCGATCCAAACGTACTCTCACGTCCACATAAAATGTAAAATTATACCATGACTCTTCAATAAAATTGCTTTCATTGGTACCAGATAAAAAAAGTATTTGTTTAATGTGACGACCCCGGCTAGGGAGTTAGGTAGGTTTCTTTGGTTGGTTTGGTTCACTATTATTAATTTGCGACAGAATTGTATAGAATGAAAGGTACTCAGGATGATGAGATATATATCTAGAACTGGACTAAAAAATATTGTGGGACATTATGGGCAACTTCTAAAAATTTACCAATATTGTATACTGTACTGGTGATGAATGAGTTCACATGTGTGTGTGAGGGAAAAGGAAGACTTCAGCATCAGCATTGACTCAACCCTGACCTAGACTAATATGCTACAAGTATTGAACCCTGACCTAGGCTAATACAGTAGTACCCCGATTTATGCGGTCAATTGAACCCACAGGGTACCGCGGAAAGTGAAAACCACGGAAAGTGAACAACAGAACATATGGGATTAATTCCAATAGAGACTGGCCTGACCCCCCAAACTCCACTTACCTATGTTGTAGTAAAAATAACATCTAAATTTTATGATGGTATGTTCACACAATTAATATTTAAGAGAAATACAGTCGCCAGGTTAATGTCCTTTCAAATAATGGACTCAAATCTCCCCGCCCCACCCTCTTCCCAGCTCACTAGCTCCTACCTCTCTGAGAAATGTTTGGGTGAAACCACTAGATTTTAACGTTTAGTAATAAATAATACCTCAGACTAAAGTTAGGATAATATAATTTACATTTCTGGATTCCTTGCAGGTCATGGAATATTTTGAATTTAAACTTCATATATTTTGCACAAAACATAAAATATTTGCTTTGTGTAAACCAAATTATTACATTAGATCTAATATTTGTATGTCTAATGCAAAATCCATGATGTTTATATTCAAAATGATCATCATATTTTAAGAATTCCAGCAATGTAAATTATATTCTGGCCGAGTAATTTGTATGAATTTTATGAGCTAAAACAAATATCTTCAGGTAATAAAAAAAAAAAATATTCTTCGCGACACTATCTGTCAATCAAAGTACCCCACCTTGCCTCCCCACCCTCCTCACCCTCACGCCAGCTGGGTCAGTCGGTCCCAACCCTCACCCCACCCCCCACCTTCGCTCCCTACCAGAGAAATGTTTGGGTGAAAAAACTAGATTTTAACTTTTAGTAATAAATAATACCCCAGACTAAAGTTAGGATAATATAATTGACATTTCTGGATTCCTTGCAGGTCAGGAAATATTTTAAATGTAAACTTCATATATTTTGCACAAAAGATAAAATATTTGCTTTGTGTAAACCAAATTATTACATTAGATCTAAAATTTGTATGTCTAATGCAAAATCCATGATGTTTATATTCAAAATGATCATCATATTGTAAGAATTCCAGCAATGTAAATTATATTCTGGCAGGGTTATTTGTATGAATTTTATGAGCTAAATAAAAAAAAATTATACTTCACCGCGTATATGAGTAGATGCACCGCGGAAAGTGAAAGTCCGGTTCTGGCAAGGTACTGCATAAATGAGAAGTAAATGAGAAATCGCGGAAAGTGAAACCGTGTAAAGCGGGGTAATACTGTATGCCCTAAGTATTGAAATATTTCATTAATTTCTGATATACTATGTGACTAATATATCGCCAGTAAAAATATTAACAACTAAAGAGAAATCTTCCTGGAGTGTGTCAAACAACCCTTAATGTAATGTTATTTATGGGTAATAAAAATAAAGATATACTAAATCAATATAATTATCAAATGTATCTTCTATATTAGTGGGAAGTGAGTTCACACATTCGTGTGTTAGATTAGAATAGGCATAAAGACATCAACAAAAGTGAAGGGAAATTTCTCTAGTAAGACCTTCCTCTATATTCACAGTAGATTCATGAATATCTGTATACAAAATATTCTAATAGCAAGCGATTTGCTGTTCTATTTTTGTTTGAACTAATCTCGTCAAATACTCATTTATCTATAGTAAATACAACTGAGATAAATATACCTCGAGGTTTGAATGAGATATGCTGTGGTGTCATCTGCAGATAGGTTTCAAATTTGGTGGTTTGATTTTTGGTAAACAAACTTGAAATACAGGTATTAAATTTTGGGAGATAGATTATGTATGTCTAAACGCAATATCCGTCCTTGTCCATCAGCGAAATTCATCATATATGTATGATGGTTATTTTTTTCGACTATACTAGAAGCATTACAATATATTGGTAAGTGCAATTATGTCAGTGGTGGGCACGATTCCGCTAACCGGTAATTAGCGAAGCTAACTTTCTCGTTAGCTGATTAGCGTTTTCACTAACTTTGGAACCATTAGCGGATCAATTAGCTTCCGCTAACTTTAAGTCCGCTCACAAAATTTATGCATGTTTGTTCCTGTCTGTTGTAAGCGTGTGATGCTTGTCTCCAACAGCCAGTCAAAGAGGCATAAGTTCATAACCAGGATGTCATCCAAGGTTTGTGCCAAACAAAATTTTCTAAAAACTTACTTTTCATGACTAAGACCAACAATAAGTTATATAAAAATGCACTGGTATAATGTGTATGTGGTTGGTATTGCATATTTACATGAGTAATGAATAAGGCCGATAGGTTGTATGAGAATGCAAATTAATTATTTGTGAAATTGTGTACAGTGTACACCTTGAAAAGTTGATCATCATCTGATCTTGGCATGACGCCATTTGCTACCTATGCTATACAGTACTATAGTTTTTGGATTCGTTTAATACTTTCTGTCTTTTCATACAGTAAATAAAGATTATAAAGTGTATGTTGAAACTTGAATGTAAACTAATGTTTAATTTCATTTGTTCATTTAATTATTTGTGTACACCTTGATCATCATCTGATCTTGGCATGCTATACCTTTTTGGAAAGCTCTATGTCTAAGCTACAAGACAACATATGAAAATTTCAGCTCTCTAGGTCTGTTTTTAAGGGTTTTAGAGCCAAAAAACAAACAAACCGAAGCTAAATTCATATAATAAAAGTTAGCGGTTAGCGTTAGTTTCCGCTAATATTTTTAGCTGTATAGCGGTTTAGTGTTAGCGAAGTTAACTTTTTAGTTAGTAGATTAGCGAAGCTAACTTTTCGTTTAGCTGTGCCCACCACCGAATTATGTTAATAGTCAACATTGACGATATATTCTTGAGGGCTTGCTTAGAGCAGCCCACCCTTTCTCTAAGAAATTCTAGTAATATCCTTGAGCATTGCTCCTTTTGCTTGAAGTTCTCGGCAACAGATACAAAACGTGGAAGGCAATTCCAGAGTCTCAAAAGCAATGATCTTGAATCACGACTTGAAAGTTCACAATTCTCCTCGAAGAGTTTGCTACAGTTTCTGGACTTGTCAGGGTGGATCAGGGGTGTCTGGACCCTCTCTTTTTCATCAGAAAATTAATCCTTTTTCTTTAATACTAGGGGGTCCTATGATTACGAATGGATTCGATACCTGAGGATATTCATAAATCCGGATTTATGCGTAAGTGAGGAACTACATACTATGTACGCCGTACAGTCGGCCCTCGTTAAGCGGATTAATAGCGGGGAGAATTGTCCATTTTAGCGATTGTCAATTCATGATTTTAGAAGTTAGAAATTATAGGCCTACGTATATGATATTGGAAATACAGTACCGTACATACACTGTACACTGAACATGATACACAGTAACAAAAATACAGGAAATACTGTAAACATCATATAACTAGCTATATAAAACATTACAATATGTACTAATAAAAAAGTTAATAATGAAATTGTTAATTTCATTTACCTTTGGTAGATGACAGATGAGCTTGATGTGGTGGAGGTGGGGGTAGAGGTGATAACTTGTCATTCGGAGTCAGTAGAGCTATGATGCTCCACTGGTCCTTGTCCCCCACTCGTAGAAGGCTGAGGTGACTGAGGATGGCCCGAGTCAGCAGCAGGAGGGTCATCAATATTGTCAGCAGGCTCAATAGCTGCAGCAGAGTTGGGACGAACTGGCTTGAAGAATGAGTCGAGTTTCAGTTGTTTACCTTGCTGATGCTGCTTCTGGATAATGAGTTCCCTAAAGGCTCTAATATGTTTATAGTAATGCTGAACATCATCAGTTTCTGCTGACAATTCAATGTACGAAATGACATTATCAATGGATTCTAGTATTAAGAGAGTTTGGGTTTCTTGGGCAATGGTTCGTCTTCTTCCTCATCTTCACTATCTCTGCTGTCACCAACGAGAACTTATCCGCTATTTCTTCTTCTGTTAAGACTTGGTATCCAGGGTCACCCTCTGTGTCTTCTAGCCAGTTTCTGATGTCGTCTTCTGTGACATCATTTTCGCCGGCCCTCTGAAGGATACGATGAGAGTCCCTTGCCTCGAATCCTTCGAAATCATACTCTACCTCCACATTGTACAGAAGTTTTTTCCAAGCATGGGTAATTTTATTACACATTCCATGGCGATTTCTAAATCGCCATAACCACCAGTCACTAGCTTCGAAATTCTCGATGTCCATATGACTTGCTAGCTCAGCAGCAGCAGCTTGAATTTCTACACCACGGATGACATTACCACAGGATCGTTGCTGCATAAACCACTTCGTCACTGCCTCCTCAAGATTTGTATCTTTTGCCACTCTCATATGCTTCCTTGCACCAACAGATGATGATTTAGAATTTGCATCAACAGTATATTTCAAAGAAAATGCAGTGAGTTTGTCCTTAGCCTTGCGTATGTCCGAAACTGTTTGCTTTTTAACACCATACTCGTCACAAACTCTAGCCACCGAAGCACCAGCCTCTAACTTCTTTATAAGTTCCAGTTTCTGGTTCACAGAAAGGGTCACATACTTCCTCTTCGGCGTATTACTCCCCCTTGAAGGCATGATGTAAAATACAAGGCTAAAAGATGCCTAATCACTGAAATATCAAGGAAAATTGCAGGGCAACACAACACTGATACTCGAATATGGCGCTAAAAGTCAACAATGACTGGCGGTCTGGCGCGCGCGAGCCATCTATCGGACAATCCCAGAACCAGAAATTTGACACGGACAGTCCCTCGCTTAACTCAGATTTCGTCTGGTTTATCCGATATCCAGATTAAAGGGGTCCATTTTAACGAGGTCAATGCCAAGAGACAATGTTTAAAATCCCACTTTATTATAGCTAAGTCCATATATATACATCTAAAATCACTAATTTAAGACAAAGAAGAAATAGAATGACAAATATGGTAAAATGAAAGTAAAAAAATAAATCATCAGGTAATTAAATACAGGTGTAGTGTAAATTTCAAGTATAACCCTGTTCGTATCGGCGGGCATTCGTAAGTCGGGAAACTCCTGCATTGTACTCCTGCAATTTTGTATAAAATTTTTATATATTTTTTCTGAATACAGTGGTCCCTCGGTTAACGAACTCAATTTGTTCCAGAGGGTCGTTCATTAACTGAAACCGAAACCAGGTAAAGTAAAACCTCGATTAACCGATCCTCGATTAACCAACTTTCTCATTAACCGTCAATCCCGAACCCCTAATATACCTGTATGTATGTTGTGTTGTCAATAGTAAGAAACAATTGAGACCAGGCAATTGTGTGTAAATGAGGCAGAAAGTCAGATGAGCAACCTGGGACTTGGTCACAATTTTTGTGTTGACATATGTTCTTTGACTTTTCCATTTTTTATTCAGGGTTACTGTGCTGGTTCATATTTATTTACTAAAGTGGTTAATGTTTTAAAGCAATTTCTATTGAAATATGAATGGCAAATGAACAAAAATGAATAGAGGGACTTAAATGAGGTACCGTATATCTCGGCTTATAAGATGGAATTTGAACATTAAAAAAATCTGCCCAAAGTTAGGGGGTCGTCTAAACCACCAAGTATAAAATTCTTACCTCTTAAATATTGTGGTTTAGTTTGTCAAGAGTGGTGATGGAAACATCGTAAGCCACTCACAAGGTCTTACCACTAGTTATTTTATACTGAAACTTACGTTTGGCAAGCTGGATTCAAATTAAGATTACCGGTATATTAAAATAATAAAAATGTATTATAAACCTGTCTAACATACCGTAAAAGAGAAATATACCCCTGTAATAAACACAGCTATCATCACACACCCCTCCCCATGCCCCCCCTCCCCATTTGCCAGTGAGGAGACAAGAAAGGGAAAGTGACCGCGAGATTGGGCTATTTTTAGCCGTGGAGGTGGTCAGTAATGCATATCGGTATATTTACTGATAATAATACTTAAAATTTATTTTTTTACAAGGAATATTCAGTAAATGACTGCATTAATTCTTGAAACTACTGACAGTTAAATACAGACGCTTAAGAGACGTCACTAGTGTTTACACTACACCAGCTGGTAACATTTGATGCCATTACTTGAAGTGAATTGGCCTTATTTAAAGTAACTAACCATAAATGAATACAAAAAGTAAAAAAAAGATCAAAAGTGAGAAATAATATACTGTATGTATGTTGTGTTGTCAAAGTTAGAGGAAGAATTCAAACTGCAATTGTGTGTAAATGAGGCAGAAAGTCAGGTCAGCGCTGAACCTGGGACTTGGTCACAATTTTCGTGATGCCATATGGCAGCAGGGTCTACCATTAGACAACACATTATGCTTCCAATATCTTCCCAGGCGGTAGTATCTACCTGTTTGGTAGCTGCCTACTACCTACACAATTTTTAGTAATATTACTTTGATACATGATAAATTAGACAATGAAAATAAACATCAAATTTAATTACCAAGACGCTTCCCATTGGCAGCTGTAAGAAGAGGGGGAGATCGGCTATTTTTATCCCGTCTTTGTGTCTGAAGTGGCCAGTAATACCATATATTTACGGTATCTCCTATAAATAATTACACCTAGACCCACGACTTACGACGGGTTAGGGATAAATCAGGTAGTAAGTCCGACATGGTATTAAGTCTGACATAGATAAATTTTTTTTTTTTTTTTTTAATAAAAATCTACAATGAAATACAGTACAGTAAAAGAAATGAATAATGATGAATGGATACAGTACAGTGAAAGTAATAAATAATAGGAATGGATACAGTGTGACTGAGCACTTAACCTTTAATGTAGTCAGCTGAATGCACATGGGGCCATAATTTTCTAATTATACATGGAGACTACATTAACTGGAAACGTTTGGTATAGAAAATGCGTGTCATTCAAATTTTTTTTTTTTTTATCTATATCTGGCGATTAAGTAAGTCCCGACGATTAAGTAAGTCCACGTGAGTCGTAAGTCGGGTCTAGGTGTAATTTAAAATTTATTTTTTACATAGAATATTCAGTAAATGACTTTTAAATAAATAAACAAATAATTCGGTAAATCTATTTCAAGTAAATGGAAAATAAGCAAACAAATTTTATTTACCATGACCCCTTCCCTCTGGCTCAGAATGAGATGGAGGGGAGATAAAGAAGGCTATTTATAGCCCATCTTTGTGTCTGAAGTAACCAGTACTCTAATGCACCATAAATAATTCATTTAACATTTAGTTTTTGTACATATATTTTGTTGTATATATATATATATATATATATATATATATATATATATATATATATATATATATATATATATATATATATATATATATATATATATATATATATATATATATATATATATATATGTACTGTATGTATGTATGTATGTATATGTAATATGTAATATGTAATAATTAACGGTTTTTATTGAAAAAAGTTCTGCAGCCTGAAGGCTGAAAATATACATTGGACATAAATGACTTATTACGTACATTGGTGGTTTAACAAAAGCCTTCATTAGAGAAAGGTAAAGGAACATACAGTGAACATTCAGATTAATGTAGGTGTTGAACAGCAAACACGTAGTGTAGTAACTCTCTCCCAGATGGTGTTAGGAGGGACCTGATGTGGTGTAGTAATTCCCTCACAGATGGTGTTATGAGGGGCCTCACGTGTAGTAATTCCCTCACAGATGGTGTTATGAGGGGCCTCACGTGGTGTAGTAGTTCCCTCATAGATGGTGTTACGAGGGGCCTCACGTGGTGTAGTAACTCCCTCACAGTTGGTGTTATGAGGGGCATCACGTGGTGTACGAATTCCCTCACAGATGGTGTTATGAGGGACCTGACGTGGTGTAGTAATTCCCTCACAGATGGTGTTATGAGGGGCATGACTTGGTGTAGTAATTCCCTCACAGATGGTGTTATGAGGGACCTGACGTGGTGTAGTAATTCCCTCACAGATGGTGTTATGAGGGGCATCACGTGGTGTAGTAATTCCCTCACAGATGGTGTTATGAGGGACCTCACGTGGTGTAGTAATTCCCTCACAGATGGTGTTATGAGGGACTTGACGTGGTGTAGTAACTCCCTCACAGATGGTGTTGTGAGGGGCATCACGTGGTGTAGTAATTCCCTCACAGATGGTGTTATGAGGGACTTGACGTGGTGTAGTAATTCCCTCACAGATGGTGTTATATGAGTGGGGTGTGGCCCCAGGCCTTCCTATCGTAGACGGATTAACACATCGCCGGTTGTTGGGTCTCACGGGCCGTTATCACTGGGTACCTGGGACCTCACTGTGTGAAGGTTAACTTGAATACGACTTTTACTGTTGAGTTTTAGCTCATAAAATTCCTTACAAATTACCCGGTCAGAATATAATTTACATTGCTGGAATTCTTATAATTTGGTGATCATTTTGAATATAAACATCATATATTTTGCATTAAACATACAATTTTTAGATAAAAATTTTTCTCGAGGTAACTATGTTATCTTTTGTGCAAAATATGACATTTATATTCAAAATATTCCTGGTCTTACAAGGAATCCAGCAATGTCAATTATATTATCCTAACTTTAATCTGAGGTATTATTTAATACTAAATGTTAAAAACTCTGGAAGGGAGGATTGGTGGGGGGTGGGGGGGAGGGTTGGGACTGACCGCGCGGTTGGAAGAGGGGGGGAGGCAAGGTGGGGTACTTTGATTGACAGATAGTGTCGTGAAGATTATTTTTTTTTTATTAACTGAAGATATTTGTTTTAGCTCATAAAATTCATACAAATTACCCGGCCAGAATATAATTTACATTGCTGCAATTCTTATAATTTTGGTGATCATTTTGAATATAAACATCATATATTTTGCATTAGACATACAAATTTTAGATACAAAAATTTTCTGAGTAACTATGTTATCTTTTGTGCAAAATATATGACATTTATATTCAAAATATTCCTGGTCTTACAAGGAATCCAGCAATGTCAATTGTATTATCCTAACTTTAGTTTGAGTATTATTTATTAAAATTTAGAGAGAGTTAGTCCATTATTTGAATGGACATTAACTTGGCTATTTCTCCTTCTCTTAAGTATTAATTGTGTGCATGTACCATCGCATAAAATTAAAGATGTTATTTTACTACAACATGGGTATGTGCTGACTGAAAGTGGGTTTAGAGTCGGGCGGTTTCTATTAGAATTAATCCCCATGTGTTCTATTTGTTGTTCGCCATGGATTTCATAGCAGGACCCTCTGGGTTCAATTGACCCCGCGTTAAGTGAGAATTTAATAATAATATATATATATATATATATATATATATATATATATATATATATATATATATATATATATATATATATATATATATATATATATATATATATATATATATATATATATATATAGTTTAAAAGGGCGATTTAGGGGAATTTTAGGAGTGTTTCTGACTATGTGTTTTTGGCTTTACTTTGTATATACAGTAAAACCTCGACTAACCGACCAAATATGGGGGGAATGGGCCGACGGATAATCGAAAAGGTCGGTTAAGACAGTGAACCCTCGCTTTCCGCGGTCAATTGAACCCACGGAGGCCTGCATATAGAGAGAAACGCGTAAAGTGAACAACATAACATATGGGATTAATTGAAATAGAGACAGGGCCGACCCCCAAACTCCACTTTTTCCGAAACAATACCTATGTTGTAGTAACAATAACATCTTAATTTTATGATGGTATGCACACACAATTAATATTTAAGTGAAATACAGTTGCCAGGTTAATGTCCATTCATATAATGGACTCAACTCCCCCCCCCCACCCCTCTTCCCAGCTCACTGGCTCCTACCTCTCTGAGAAATGTTTGGGTGAAAACACTAGATTTTAAGGTATAGTAATAAATAATAACTCAGACTAAAGTTAGGATAATATAATTGACATTTCTGGATTCCTTGGAGGTTAGGGAATATTTTGAATGTAAACTTCATATATTTTGCACAAAAGATAAAATATTTGCTTTGTGTAAACCAAATTATTACATTAGATCGAAAATTTGTATGTCTAATGCAAAATCCATGATGTTTATATTCAAAATGATCATCATATTGTAAGAATTCCAGCAATGTAAATTATTCTGGCCGGGTAATTTGTATGAACTTTATGAGCTAAAACAAATATCTTCAGTTAATAAAAAAAAAATATATTCTTCAGGACACTATCTGTCAATCAAAATACCCCACCTCGCCTCCCCCCCCCCCTCTTCCCACCACACCAGCTGAATTGGGTCCCTCCTCCTCCACTTTCACTCCTACCAGAAATAATTTGGGGAGCAAGTATACAGTATATATATATATATATATATATATATATATATATATATATATATATATATATATATATATATATATATATATATATATATATATATATATATATATATATATATATATATTTATACCTATATATATATATATATATATATATATATATATATATATATATATATATATATATATACTGTATATATATATATATATATATATATATATATATATATATATATATATATATATATATATATATATATATACACACACAGTTAACCTCTTTCATTTCACGTTTATCTTGATTGCTTGCCAGAACCTAACTTGCTCACATTACGCGGTGCGTGAACCACATTATGCGGAGAGTGTCCGGCGCGACGCTATTTTTAGATTCGCCCCACCCGCCTGCCTGCCTGCCTGTGCTCTCGCCTCTCCCTCCTCCTCCTCCCTCCCTCCACCTGGGCAAGCCGCGCGGTAAGGTTGCGCAGTGTGTGTCTTTGTTGCGTTATCACTGACGTCATATGACGTATCGGACTGTGATTGGCCATGCATCCCTACCCCCCTCTGCTGCTAGCTGTAATTGGCTTAAAGTATTATGACGTGTCCACCCGGGGGAGGGAGGAAAGACGACGCTTGACCTAGCCGCGGCAGTTTCATCCCTCAAGGCCACACCATGTAATCGTGCATCCATTGTTCAGTAAAATGGCTTCCGCCGGACCACCACCCCCAGAGAGAAACCTTTCCTTACCTGGACCCAGCGGCACTAAGCCAAAGAAGACACGACGTTCCTTAAGCTATGAGGTGAAGCATAGCATCATCCAAGAGTTGGAGAAAGGAACAAGGCAGGTTGATTTGGCGTGCCAGCATGGCGTGAACGAATCTACGATCCGGACTATAAAGAAGGATTCAGCCAAGATAAAGGAGCACATGAAGATCACAAAGTCTACAGGTGCTTCTATGATCAAGTATTTTCACAACCAGGTGCTTCTCAAGACAGAAAAATTACTTGTGAGGTACTTGGTGCGTCAGGCGCGACGGAACATGGCGGTCGACACGCTCTCTGTTAAGGACTACGCACGTGAACTGTACATGGCAGTGGCACGAAAGATGGGAATTACAGAGCCCAAACCCTTTAATGCTTCCTCTGGGTGGTTACAGAGGTTTAAGATCCGGAACAAGATCACCAATATAAACATTGGTGGTGAAGAAGCGAGTGCTGATCGTGCTGCGGCTCGGGAATTTCCTCCGTTTTTACGTGAGATTATGGAGGAAGGACAGTACAGTGACGACCAGGTGTTTAACATGGACGAATCTGGTCTTTTCTGGAAAAAACTACCTTCCAAGTCCTACGTTGCCAGCAGGATTCGGGGCCAGAAAATGCAGAAGGAACGCATCACCGTCCTGTTTACCACCAATGCCTCCGGTACCTGTAAGCTCAAGTTATCGGTGATCCACACAGCCCGCAAGCCGCACGCCTACAAGAGCATGGACATGACCAAGCTAAATGTCCACTGGCTGACAGCACGTAAGGCATGGATGTTCTCTACACTGTCCCTCTCCTGGTTTGATGACTGTTTTGTTCCCGATGTAAAGAAATTCTGTGAGCGACAGAATGTCCCATTTAATATTTTGTTGCTGCTGGACAATGCACCAGGACACTCGCCCCTACTGTTAGATCGTCACCCCAACGTAAAAGTGGTCTTCCTTCCTCCCAACACTACGTCTATATTACAGCCCATGGACCAAGAGTTAATCTGTAATGTAAAAGCTGCATTCTCAACAAAAAATTCCAGCTCCTGAACGACTACACCAACACCAGGGAAGAGTTGCGTAACCTGAGTGACACCACCACCGATAGCAAGAGCGAAGAAGATGAGGATCAACAGTTGGCACAGCAAAAAATACTGTTCAAACAATTCTGGAGAGTATTTAACATCAAGAAAGCTGTGGACTTCTTGGTGGAGTCATGGGATCAGCTGTCTGTTGCTACAATTCGTCACGCATGGAGACATGTGTTGCATGGAATACCAGGTGAGAGGAGGAGTCAATCTGTGACTGGTGAGGTTCAGAATGTTGCAGTAGCAGTGGACCTTGCCAGAGAAGCTGCGCAGACTGTTACAGTTCCAGGCTTCTCCGAGACCACCAACGACGACATCCTGGAGGTGATCAGAGATCCTGAAGTGACTGCCGACGAGATGTTGGAAGATCACGTCAGTGAAGAGGAGGAAGAAGGTGCGTCATTCTCCGAAGAACACAGTTTAACTCATAGTGATATTGAGGGTGCCATGGAGTGTGCAGAGAAAATGAAGTCCTTCCTTTCCCGCGACAATGACGATGACCGCTATGAAGTCTTTCTATGCCCGGCTGGTGCAGGCTATGGAGCCGTACATCACGGTGTATCAAGACAACATAAACACCAGCCGGCCAAAAAAGCATAACCGAAGTTCTTCGCCTCGCAACTCCACCACAGCCAGCCCAAGCCAGTGGATAGTGACAGTGAAGATGACTTTTGAGGGACGTCAGGGAAGCCCTGACAACTGTAAGTGACAATGATGATTCACCTAGTAATGGTGATTCACCTGGAGGGCCAGTAATCTGCCCTCTGCCTCGGAACCAACCTCCATCCCCGTATGCCGACTCCATCTCTATACCAACGTAAGTGTTCCACATAACTTTTCGTTTTTCTAACCTAACCTTTATTTTTCCAACCTAACCTCTTCTATATTACTTTGTGCCATGCCATCATAAAGTTAAGATAATTTTACTACAATATAGTAGTCAGTGAGTTTGGGGTCGGCCCGCCTCTATTTTCACTAATCCCATATGTTATGGCTCGCTTACGCTTCTCACTTACGCTGACCCTGCGGGTTACATTAACCGCGTAGTGAGGCACTGTATATATATATATATATATATATATATATATATATATATATATATATATATATATATATATATATATATATATATATATATATATATATATATATATATATATATATATATGTTGTTGCTATATATATATACATACATACATACACACACACAGTTGTACCCCACTTAACGCGGTCAATAGAACCCAGAGGGTCTCTGCTAAGTGAACCGCATTAAGTGAACAACAGAACATATGGGATTAGACTAGAAAACCAGCCCCGACCCCAAACTCCACTCTTTTGAAGACACATAACTATGTTGTAGTAAAATAATATCTTAATTTTATGATGGTAGCTACATGCACAATTAATACTTTCTAAGAGAAATAGAGAAATACAGTCGCCAAGTTAATGTCCATTCAAATAATGGACTCAACTCCCTCCCCTCTTTCTCACACTACACCGCTGGCTCTTCCCTCTCTGAGAAATTTTGGGGAAAACAACTAAATTTTAATAAATAATACCTCAAACTAAGTTAGTATAATACAATTGACACCGATTCCTTGTAAGATTAGGGAATATTTTGAATATAAAATGTCAAGAGTTTTGCACAAAGATAACATATTTACTCAGAGAAAAATATTTTATCTAAAATTTGTATGTCTAATGCAAAATATATGATGTTTATATTCAAAATGATCACCAAATTATAAGAATTCCAGCAATGTAAATTATATTCTGGCCGGGTAATTTGTATGAATTTTATGAGCTAAAAACAAATATCTTCAGTTAATTAAAAATATTCTTCACGACACTATCTGTCAATCAAAGTAATTTCACCTTTGCCTCCCCCTAATTTTTCCAACCGGGCGGTCAGTCCCAACTCCCCCACCTCCCACCAATCCTCCCTTCAAGAGAAAGAGGGTGAAAAAAATAAATTTAACATTTGTATTAAATAATACCTCAGATTAAAGTTAGATAATATAATTGACATTGCCGGATTCCTTGTAAGACTAGGAATATTTTGAATATAAATGTTATATATTTTGCACAAAAAGATAACATATTTACTTCAGGAGAAAACATTTTATCTAAAATTTGTATGTCTAATGCAAAATATATGATGTTTATATTCAAAATGATCATCAAATTATAAGAATTCCAGCAATGTAAATTATATTCTGACCTGGTAATTTGTAAGGAATTTATGAGCTAAACAAATATCTTTCAGTTAATAAAAAAAAAAAAAATATTCTTCACAGGAACAGATGAATGGCCTGAGTCCCTCCTTCCCCTGGCACCCCCACCAACCGTCCCAAGGAGATGTGTGGAAAACCTTGTAATATTTAACTTTAGTAATAATACCTCAAACTAAAGTTAGGATAATATAATTGACATTGCTGGATTCCTTGTAAGACTAAGGAATATTTTGAATATAAATGTCATATATTTTACACAAAAGATAACATATTTACTCAGAGAAAATATTTTATCTAAAATTTGTATATCTAATGCAAAATATATGATGTTTATATTCAAAATGATCACCAAATTATAAGAATTCCAGCAATGTAAATTATATTCTGCGGAATTTGTAGAAATTTTATGAGCTAAAACAGGCAGTCAGGCAGGGTGGCGGTGGCAAATTCAAAAATAGCTGCCTCGGACACTCACTGCGTGATATGGGAAAAAAATCCGTGTTAAGTGAAAGTTCACTCTGGCGAGGCACCACGATATGATAAAACGCAGTGAAACCGCAAGTGAAGGGTAATACTAGCAGTATATATATATATATATATATATAATATATATATATATATATATATATATATATATATATATATATATATATATATATATATATATATATATATATATATATATATATATATATATATATATATATATATACAGTCATGCAGGTTAACGCCCTAGATGCTCTTGGCAATGACGTTAACCAAAATGAACGTTGTCCTCATCACAAATTTTGTATTTATACTTACTGTATGTGGAATACTATATAATCACATATACACTTTTACTTAAATCACTTACTGTAGGATACAGGTGATTAATTTTTATCTCTTGCAAAATACATGACGTTTATATTAAAATTATTCCCTGTTTTACAGGATTCCAGCAACGCCGGGCACATGGGGGAGAGAGAGGTGGAGCGAGGAGGGGGCGGGGGAGGAAGTACGCTTGACAGTTGGCACAGGCCCAGGTCTAACGACATGTATTTATCAGTTCTTAAGTGCCTGCTTTCTTATAAAAACTCAGTGAAATGACCTGGTGAATATAATTAACATTGCTGGGATTTTGTAACATACTGATTAATTTGAATATAAACATGCTATAATTTGCACTAGACAAAACAATTTTAGTACCGTAATCAATTAGTACATGTGCACTCCAGCTTTGCACTAAGGTCATTTATTTCTGTTATGCTTTTAGTGTGTGTGCATGTAAATGGATGAAAATAAATGAAGAAATTTATGTAAATCTACCCAAAATACAGTTGAAAAACCTTTTTATATAATGTACTACACTATTGTACAAATTAAATGTACTACATATATTGTACACCAATGTAACCACAGTATTGTACACTAATGTACTACATTTTTATATCTTGAGCAAAATATATGATGCTTATATTCAAATTAATCTCTGTCTTGCAAGGATTTTAGCAATGCAAATTATATTATCCTAACTTTAGTTGAGATATTATATAAAATAAACATAAAAGAAATCACCAATCTTTTGTCTGGGAACACAAGGAGGGTTGGAAGAGGGGGAACGGGGGAGGGTGGGTGGTGAGGTGACAGAATGTCTGGCATTAGTTTGTTTATTTATTTGAGATAAGATTTGACAGTTGCGCTGAAGGCCTGCCTGCGTGTTTATTTATCATTACTTAAGAGTGACTAAGCTCTTTTCTCATAATTTGCCACCCAAACGACCTGGGTGATAATAACTTACATTGGAGGATTCTTGTAAGATAGTAATTTATTTGAATACCTGTATAAACAAGCTTTATTTGCATAGACATAACAATTTTAGTACGTAATCATTTAGTACATGTACAATACAATACAGGTTTGCACTTAGGTCCATTGTTACTGAACAATATTGACTAAATTCACTAGATAACGTGACGCCTGGCAGCACAATCTATAAGAATACGCGATGCATACGTGACTGTGCCCGCTCTAGGGCCATTTAGGTTTCATAGGTCCCATTATTTGAATGTTTTTTTTTTTTTCAATTTAAATTTTAATTGTTTATTCCTTAAGAACATAAGAACATAAGAATGGAGGAAACTGCAGCGGGCCTATTGGCCCATACTGGGCAGTCCCGTTTACACCCAACCCCTATTGCTCATATGAGCATCCAACCTATGTTTGAAGCAATTCAGCGTATAGAGGAAGCGGGATCCTAGTGCTGTCACTTGGAATCCTGTACCATAACACCAGAAGCACTGGCCAGTACAGTACAGTACAGTCATCCTTGGTTATCGCGCCTAATTGGGACCCCGCTGATAACGAAAGTACAGAACCTATAGGATTTATTCTAATTGGTTCCAGGCACCCAAGACCCAACCCCAAGTCTCCCATTTACGACCATTTATACTCACTAAATATATATATATAATATATATATATATATATATATATATATATATATATATATATATATATATATATATATATATATATATATATATATATATATATATATATATATATATATACACAATATATATATATATATATATATATATATATATATATATATATATATATATTGTATATATATATATATATATATATATATATATATATATATATACACATTGGTCCTCAACGATACAATCTGTTCTAGCAGGTTGTTTTGTTAACCGAAACCATTGTTTCAATGGTTTTTGGGTAATTGCCCCAGCTCACCAAAATTGCCTAAATTCAAATAAAATTTTAGAAATTGACACTTACTTTGAGGTGTGTATGTAAAAGGCCCTGGATGATGATGTTGATGTGAATTTGAAGGGAGGTGGAGGAGGAGAAGGGAGAAGAGAAGGAAGTAAGTGGAGGAGAAGACGATTATTTCTTGGAAGGTGAGTCACCTTCCATGAAAATGCCAGGAAACTCTCTGACTGACATTTTCCACCATGAACATCCTCTCTCTTCTTGAAGTGGAAGGCTGAGGCCTGTATCCTCTCTCCTTCTTGAAGTGGAAGGCAGAGGGATAGCATCTTGTTCCCTCTGCCTTTTACTGAAGAAATTGTCAATTGTGGTCTGTGGGGCATCTCTCTTCCTCACCATTAACTTATGTTTAAAGAAGGAGACCACTGAGTCCTCAACATGACACAAAGTTAGTTCAGGTTTTTCCACATCTGGGTGCTTTGAAGCCAGTTCCCTGAACTTCTCCCAGTGGTAAATCACATCTTTCAACTCTTTAGCTGACATATGGTCATCACTTTCAATTTCCTCCTCACCACTGTCAGCCTCTAACATCTCATCCAGTTGCTTCAAGTCATCAGGAGTAAGTTCCTCCTCATGAGACATCACAAGCTCTTCGACATCATCCTCTTCCACTTCAAGGCCCAATGACTGACCAATGGACACAATCTCCTGGTCCAACTCTGTTTCTTCTTCAAATCCCTCAAAATCATGGACTACTGATGGCCACAGTGCTTTCCATGAAGAATTGAGGGTTCTAGTGGAGACTTCTTGCCATGATGACACAATCAATTTTACAGCCTCCAGGATGTTGAATTGTGTCTTCCAGAACTGTTTCAGTGTTAGTTCAGGATCAGTGGAAGTTGCCTGATGACACCTCCTAAACATTTTCTTCATGTACAACTTCTTGAAGTTGCTGATCACATTCTGGTCCATTGGCTGTATGATTGATGTAGTGCTGGGAGGCAAAAACAACACTTTCACAAAGTCAAATTGATGCTCCAAAGTTCTGGCAAGTTCAGGGTCATGACCAGGAGCATTATCCATGAGGAGAAGAGCCTTTAAAGGGAGTTTATTGGTGGTTAGGTAGCTCTTGACAGAAGGGCAAAACACATCAACAGCCCATTCATTAAAGAGCTGTCTTGTCACCCATGCCTTTCGGTTGGACTTCCAATAAACTCCAAGCTTTGCTCTAACCACTTTCTGTTGCTTGAACACCCTGGGGTTTTCAGAGTGGTAGACAAGCATAGGCTTCAGTCGGAAATCCCCTGAAGCATTGGCACCAAGCAATAGAGTGAGACGGTCTTTCATGGGTTTATGCCCATGTAAAGAGGCTTCATCTCTGGTGATGAATGTTCTTTTGGGCATCTTTTTCCAGAACAGCCCAGTTTCATCCACATTGAACACTTTCTGTGGAAGATAATTTTCTTCTTCCATCAGTTCTTTAAATTCCACTAAAAACTTTGCTGCCCTTTCCTTATCAGCACTAGCAGCTTCACTATGCCTAGCAACACTGAAAATGTCACTTCTTTTCTTAAATTTTTCGAACCAGCCTTTGCTGGCCCGAAAATCTTCAAATTCTGTGCCTGAAGAACCAGGTTGATCTGTCTTTAAATGTTCGTATATCTCCCTGGCTCTTTCACAAATGAATTCAGTAGAAACTGAATCACCTTTCATCTGTTTTTCCCGAATCCAGATGAGAAGTAACCTCTCAGTTTCTGCAATTAGGGATCTACTTTTAAGCACTCTGGTAGATTTGTCTCTCACTTTCACTTCTTTAAATTTATCTTTCTGTGCAAGAATTGTCGACACAGTTGATGTAGACATGCCATATTCTTTGCATAGCGCATTTGTTCTAATGCCTTCTTCATGTTTTTTTATAATTTCCTGCTTGGTTTGGATTGAAATCGCTTTTCTTGATCTCTTAGGCCCCATGCTGGATTCAAACAATGTCAACACGTTATTTTTTAAGTTAAACTAGCTGTAAATATAGAATATTTTCTTTAAAATAACACTGCACTGCTCTATATATTGTCAATATGTAAAATAAATTTCAAAATGACCAATAATTTGCTTGGAAACACAGAAAAAAAACGCTTAGTTGAAGAGAGTCTCAAGCAAGATGTTACCTCCACTGAAAACAGAGAGAGACTAACTCTTGTTTGGTGTGTTAAAAGGCTGGATGGCATGCCACAAACTAGTGACTTTACCTTCAATTATGTTCAATAATTGTTAAAATGACTAAAAAAATTAATATTAAACTTTTAAAATTTTTGAATAGTATAAACTTCTTAATATTAACTAAAATAGTAAGGAATTTAAGCCCTAGAACCGATTACTGTATTGGCGGACTAATACTACAGCTGGTTGACCGCCAAGTGCAAGTGAAAACTTGTTGAGGTCGGCTCGTAAGAAACTCGTTAATCGAGGGATTGCTCGTTAACCGAAGTTAAGAATCTTATGGGAGGTAACTCGTTAACCGAAATCTCGTTAATCGAGGCGCTCGTTAACCGAGGGATCACTGTAATGTTATGGTAAATATCATAAACACACATGGGCATGGCTAGGTTTATTACAAAGTGATGAAAAGGGTACGCTTAATACTGTAGTACACATAACATGTAGCTATGCTTTTTTTATTTGGTCCCCCATCATATGCCTCCGTTTTCTCTCACATCAGGACGCCTGAGTCCTCCGTTTTCTCTCTTAATCTTAGAGTGCACCAGAGACTTCACTATTCTTAGTAATGCCACAGAATTTGAAATTGCAACTGGGGTTGCAATTGTTGAGGCAACTAGATATGTCTGATTACAGCAAATGTGTTATTGTCCATTTGTAGGTGAAAGATTTTATCCTCAATAGATGTAGGTTTGTGGGGTATGGAATGTTTGGTTCACACTCAGGATGGGATGGAGAAAGGAAACTCACAATGTGCTCTCTGTATACATGTTGTATTGGATGTACAATGCAGCTTGGTGCTGGGAAGGGCAGCGTGGTTACAAGCGTGATGTAGATAGAGCTGGTTGGGGAGGATGCTCAGAGGAGGACAGCTTGTGGGTCGCCGTGCTCGCCGACGGGAGCGAGGGCCGCCAGGCAGTGGCGGAGGAGGAGGTGTAGCTTGCTGCAGCTGTAGCTAGAAGAAGAGAGAGGTCACCACGAGGTCAGGTCTTAAATAGCGGGGGTAGGCGTGGCTTAGTAGTTGACCTCGGTGATGTATGGCGGCGCTGGTTGACCCAGACCACGAGGCATACACTGGGGAATTCGCTGGGTCGGCTACTCAGCGACAAACAGCGTTTGTAGGGGAGAAATCCACTACAGGTTAACATTACACCTTGAGGCAAAAAAGCCTAAGGAAGGAAGCATATTCCTTTAACACATAATATCTGACCAGTATGGGGAGGATCATCGTGTCTCCGTCAGGGGGTCGTGGAGTGGTGGTCCAGCAGGCGTCACAGGTTTTTTATATTTTTTTAGGGGGCATGGACGTATATGCGTATCAGATGTTGCCCGGGTCGGACGTTAACCATGTATATATATATATATATATATATATATATATATATATATATATATATATATATATATATATATATATATATATATATATATATATATATATATATATATATATATATATATATATATATATATATATATATATATATATATGCTGATAGCCACAAGGAAAAGAAGAAAACACGAAGTTCCAAGCGCTGGGTAATCTACATCTTCAGGTGAGTACAGACTAGAGAGAGTAATACAAATCAAGGTGTATATATACAGAGGAGGGTGAGACCAGGTCCACAATGGTCAGGTATTAGGTAATGACCCTACTAATCTTTAAATGGCACACAACGGTTGGATGTCAGGTCAGATGGTCAAGTGACCCGGCCTTCTCACCTGATCACAAATCTTAATTACAAAATTGTCCAGCTTGTACATGCTGTTACTCAAATTCATGTTGAATGCTTCGCAAGGGGTTTTATTAAGACTAGATTCTATGATGTTCCTACTATCAAATTAAAATTACATGTAGTAATATTGGAGTATTATCCCAGTCAATGCAATGCTTGTTATCCTCAAATGAACAAACAGAGCATTGATTCCTGGCCTGTCTAACACTGGTATTTGTGTTATTTAACTTAGTTGCAAGATCTTTACCTGTCTGGCCTAAGTAAAACATATTACATTCCCCTTTTGCAAGGAACTTTGCAACAAACCAATTGTGTTGTTGGGGGAGCCTGATTTACATTTGTTTAACAGTGCATGAGTTTTTAAATGCCACATTGACGTTCCAGGTTTTTAGTTGTGAAGGAATGTGTGAGAATTTTTTGTGAAATGGTAATATTAAGATATTCTTATGGTCATGGGTGGGCTTGGGATCAGTTCTATAAAAAGTTTTCTTAGTAATGTTTAGGCATTTGTCTATGAAAGATCTAGGGTATTTAAGGTTTGAGCCAATATTATATATATATTTGTATTCCTCATCGATGAATTCCCAACTGCAAATTCTCAAGGCACGTAAAAACATTGTTGAAAATACTGACTGTTTGACTTTATTATGGTGGGCAGAATAATAATGAATGTATCAACACACATTAGTTGGTTTTCTATAAATACTGAACTTAAAAGTGTTAGCTATTCTGTGTATCAGACAGTCTAGGAATGGCAATTTACAGTCTTGCTCTAATTCCACATTGAATTTGATCGAGGGGGCTAAGTTGTTAAGTTGTGGCAGGAAAGCTTTTAGGTCCTCATTACATGGCCAGAGACATAATACATCATCAACATATCTAAAACCATATATATATATATATATATATATATATATATATATATATATATATATATATATATATATATATATATATATATATATATATATATATATATATATATATATATATATATATATATATATATATATACATATACAGTATTACCCGCCTAGCAGCGGTTTCACTTAAGCGTTTTACCGTATCAGCGGTGCCTCGCCAGGCTGAACTTTCATAACAGCGGGTTTTCCACATATGCGGTGAGTGTCCGCTCGAGAGCTATTTTAGATTCGCCCCACCCTGCCTGACTGCCTGTTTTAGCTCATAAAATTCATACAAATTATCCGGCCAGAATATAATTTACATTGCTGGAATTCTTACAATTTGATGATCATTTTGAATATAAACATCATAGATTTTGCATTAGACATACAAATTTTAGATATAATGTTTACTCTGAGTAAATATGTTATCTTTTGTGCAAAATATATGACATTTATATTCAAAATATTCCTGGTCTTACAAGGAATCCAGCAATGTCAATTATATTATCCTAACTTGAGTCTGAGGTATTATTTATTACTAAAAAGGTAAATATTCTGGTTTTCCCACACATCTGGTGGGACGGTTGGTGGGGGGTGGGGGGGACCGACCGACCATCTGTTACAATGTGAAGAATATTTTTTTTTTTTATTAACTGAAGATATTTGTTTTAGCTCATAAAATTCATACAAATTACCCGGTCAGAGTATAATTTACATTGCTGGAATTCTTATAATTTGATGATCATTTTGAATATAAACATCATAGATTTTGCATTAGACATACAAATTTTAGATGTAGGCTAATGTTTACTCTTGAGTAAATATGTTATCTTTTGTGCAAAATATATGACATTTATATTCAAAATATTCCTGGTCTTACAAGGAATCCAGCAATGTTAATTATATTATCCTAACTTTAATGTGAGGTATTATTTAATACTAAATGTTAAAATTTAGTTTTTTCACCCAACATCTCTTGAAGGGAGAATTGGTGGGGGGTGGGGGGGGGAGGTTGGGACTGACCGCGTGGTTGGAAGAGGGGGGAAGGCAAGTTGGGGTACTTTGATTGACAGATAGTGTCGTGAAGAATATTTTTTTTTTTTTTTAACTGAAGATATTTGTTTTAGCTCATAAAATTCATACAAATTACCCGGCCAGAATATAATTTACATTGCTGGAATTCTTACAATTTGGTGATCATTTTGAATATAAACATCATAGATTTTGCATTAGACATACAAATTTTAGATATAAAGTTTACTCTGAGTAAATATGTTATTTTTTGTGCAAAATATATGACATTTATATTCAAAATATTCCTGGTCTTACAAGGAATCCAGCAATGTCAATTGTATTATCCTAACTTTAGTTTGAGGTATTATTTATTAAAATTTAGTGGTTTTCCCCCCAAAATTTCTCAGAGGGAAGAGCCAGTAGTGTAGTGTGAGAGAGGGAAGGAGTTGAGTCCATTATTTGAATGGACATTAACTTGGCGACTGTATTTCTCTATTTCTCTTAAGTATTAATTGTGTGCATGTACCATCATAAAATTAAGATGTTATTTTACTAGAACATAGGTATATATATATTATATTTATTATAACATAGATATATATATATATATATATATATATATATATATATATATATATATATATATATATAACCTGTCGGAATTACTGAACTTTAATTTCTCACTTGACTTGGGGTTTATTAATTATTAGATGGAAATTGCAGTGGAAGCGCCCCTTTGAGAAAAAACCCGAGCCAGCACAAGAACACTTAAATTTACTAGCAAAATGAATTCTCCGTGACCCGTGGAAGGATAGCGTCTGTGACTGGGATGAATGAGACACACTGTAAAATTTAGACACTTATATTCCCTCCAACACGACAGACACAATCAAATAATGGTACACCAACATATGCGCACCTCTTAACCTGAACTTAAAACACTACTCTAGGGAATGAAAGTTATACATGATATTGAAATTATTAGAATCTCAGACAATGCCTCATTAGACAACAATAAATTCAAAGTATTAAGAAGTGTTGCTTGTACTCATGAAACAGGCCTTAAGGGCTCTCAACAAAATTATATCAAGCACTGAGAAAATGGTATAAAAAAATAAGAAAGTATTAAATCCACCATGAATAGGCCTAAAGGGCACTCAATAAAATAATATTACCCCAACAAATGCACACCTCCCAACCTAACTTAAACACTACTCTGGGGAACAAAGGTTATACTTGAGATTGAAATTATAAAGAAATATTAAATGCATTAAAGGAACTAAATCACAGTATCACTTACAACATAAGGGGGAAAACTCATCTGAAAAAGTTTCCTCATTCTCTGATATCAATTGGTGATGCAACATTAAAAAAACAATACTATCAAAATTATTTAAGAAATATCAACTACAGTACACACAAAATATTATCACTATTATTAAGAAGTTACAGGGTTCACCAATACCCGTGAACCATGCTTCTCCCAACTCAACATACACCCATAATAAGGGAGATAAAATGTTTCTCTAGGTATCCCCTAGACTCCTGGTCTCAGTGTGTGTGACCATTAATTTACTCAGATAGCCTCAGTGTACTCTCAGTGCATCCATGGGCGGGAAGAGAGTGAGCCAATCAGCCCTTGTTCAGTGGATAGAAGCTTTAGCTTCTTGTAGTAAAAGGTTTTCACTAGCTGCTTGAAGATATGTGATATTGCGAGCCGAGGTAGAAGAGATCTGGTGACCCCAGACGATCGTCAGTTGTGCACCCAGACAGCTGGTTTCACTTCGGAGATCTCTGGCTAACCCTGCTGACCAGTGACAAGCCTGCACTGATCGTTCCAACTGCGACAATCGCTAATCATCAATCATCAACGGCAGTCAATCTCTCGCAGTCAAGTGGGTTCTGATGTAAACCCTGAAATGAACTCACTGTTAGCTCTTGTTAACTTTATCATTGCCCTATCTAAACCCTGTCTGAGATTGAATGAGATTTACTTGTTATACTGCAATAGCGCAACACAGGTGACTAGACCACGTGACCGTTTTGTGGACGGACACGCAGGGACGTCCTGTCTGTCCGATCTCTTTCACGTGACTGAGAAACAGCCAGGCTCGTGCTTTCCCAAACCTAGGCCTACGTGACATATTTTCCCGCATAACTAATAGCTTCGTTGGGACACACGTAACATTTTTAGACTGAGAACCGATCTATAATTATTTTTAATTTACTAATTGATATTTCATTTCATAATTCGCCTCCATATTAATTCGGCAAAGTACATTTAATATCGTATAGGCCTAGTTCCAGAAATTCTCACTACGTGTGGGAGCGTTGTCTTCCCTCAGACGACCTTCAACTCAGTATATTCAGATTATTCGCTGTCTTGCAAAGATTTCAGCAATGCAAATTATATTCTCCCAACTTTAGTCTGTGATATTATATAAGATACAAACTTAAAGCCTACTGTATAACCAAGAAACCTTCGCTGGGAGGAGGGGGGCGTTGGGAGGGAAGGGTGACAGTGACATGTTTGACAGTTAGCGCCGAAGGTCTGGTGAAGTATTTATTTGTTTATTTATGTCGTTCAGTTGAGTTTTTGTTTTTTGCTCATAAAATTTCATAGAAGTGACCGGGGAGAATATAATTTACATTGCTGGAATTCTTATATGATATTGATTAATTTGAATGTAAACATGCCATAGTTTACACTAGACAAAAATTTTAGTAATCATTTTGTACATTATTTTGATTACATGTACATTTCAGCTTTGCCCTTAGGACAGTGTGTGCATGTAAATGGTTTCAATAAACGAATAATAGTTGAAAACTTTATGTAGACAGAGCTTGGAGGGCTAAATTTTTGAATGACCAATAATTTTAATACTGTATAAAAAAAATGCACAAATATTAAAGAGCAAAATTTTCTTGATATTTACTCCAATGGAAACGAATGTAAACATAGAATTACCCGGTCAGAATATAATTTACATTGCTGGAATTCTTATAATTTGATGATCATTTTGAATATAAACATCATAGATTTTGCATTAGACATACAAATTTTAGATATAAAGTTTATTCTGAGTAAATATGTTATTTTTTGTTCAAAATATATGACATTTGTATTCAAAATATTCCTGGGCTTTCAAGGAATCCAGCAATGTCAATTATATTATCCTAACTTTAATCTGAGGTATTATTTAATACTAAATGTTAAAAACTCTTGAAGGGAGGATTGGTGGGGGGTGGGGGGTAGGGTTGGGACTGACCGCACGGTTGGAAGAGGGGGGAAGGCAAGGTGGGGTACTTTGATTGACAGATAGTGTTGTGAAGAATATTTTTTTTTTATTAACTGAAGATATTTGTTTTAGCTCATAAAATTCATACAAATTACCCGGCCAGAATATAATTTACATTGTTGGAATTCTTACAATTTGGTGATCATTTTGAATATAAACATCATAGATTTTGCATTAGACATACAAATTTTAGATATAAAGTTTACTCTGAGTAAATATGTTATTTTTTGTGCAAAATATATGACATTTGTATTCAAAATATTCCTGGTCTTACAAGGAATCCAGCAATGTCAATTATATTATCCTAACTTTAGTTTGAGGTATTATTTATTACTATACCTGGTTTTCCCCCAAAATTTCTCAGAGGGAAGAGCCAGCGAGTGTAGTGTGAGAAGAGGGGGAGGGAGTCGTGTCCATTATTTGAATGGACATTAACTTGGCGACTGTATTTCTCTATTTCTCTTAAGTATTAATTGTGTGCATGTACCATCATAAAATTAAGATGTTATTTTTACTAGAACATAGGTATTGTGTCGGAAAAAGTGGAGTTTGGGGATGGGCCAGTTTCTATTGGAATTAATCCCATATGTTCTGTTGTTCACTTCACGCGGTTTTCACTTAACATGGTACCCTCTGGGTTTTATTGACCGCGTTAAGTGGGGTACAACTGTACTCCTAAAATACTCAAAGAACAAGTTTATTAATATAAAATCAAAGGGGAAAAGAGATATTATTAACATATAACTACCAGGCTCAACTCCTGGGCTTATTGCAGACTCCGTATTTCTTATTTATTTATTTTTCTTATTTACTCAACAACAAATACAAGGATATTACACTCTTACCGTGCACAATACTACTGGTGTCACATTATATTACATTGCAGGACCAGTTCCTTGTCCCTACTCACAATACAGTTACATGGCAATTCCTTGAAGATTACTTTACTTCTCCCACATTACTAGGTACTTCTCATTACACCCAGTTATAAGACCAACTGGCATATGATGCTTCACAGACTGTTGGTAGTGCATAGGAGATGCACTCACAACAACACGCTAATACTGATACAAACACCTACATGGGTCCACCACCCAACATGGGATAATTATTAACAAACACATACAACCACACTGTGAACCATAACTCCAAGGCATGTCCCAGGGTATAGCACTGGCGCCTCTAACACCTGATGACTGCTGTTGTGGTCGGTTACACTCTGACACGAGGCGGGTCTGGGGCCCCCGGCCCATGAGGTGGACCTGCCGCCTCGATCATGTTGAATCAACGACATAGTCGATATATGGTTCCCTGCTGGGAATCTACTGGTTCCAGGGCTATCGTGGGGTGATCCGAGAACCACAAATTGGATCTGGAGGCAAACAGTTTTCGAATCGGTGGACGAGGGGCACAATTATGATGTGGTATATCTCGACTTTAGCAAAGCCTTCGACAGAGTCCCCCACGATTAGGGTGTGGTTACAGGACAGGAAACAGCGAGTGAGCATTAATGGCACTAAGTCCCATTGGAGCAACATCACAAGTGGTGTTCCCCAAGGCTCAGTACTTAGACCATTATTATTTATTATATACATAAACGACATAGATATCGGCATAGACAGCAACATAAGAAAATTTGCTGATGACACTAAAATAGGACGTGTTATTAAATCTGACGAGGACTCCGCAAAACTACAGGAAGATCTAAACAAATTTTTCGAGTGGTCTGAAAAATGGCAGATGAAATTTAAAGTGGACAAATGTAAAGTACTCAGTATAGGAGATGTAAACAGGGAAACCAGATACCAGATGAACAACGATGCCATAGAGAAATCCGACTGCTAGAGAGATTTAGGAGTAATGATAAGTAGGAACCTTAAGCCAAGTAAACAATGTGTTTTTGCTCGTAACAAGGCTAATAAAGTACTTGGGCTCATACAAAGGAGTGTTAGTTACAAGACTAGCTAGGTCATCCTAAAACTGTATCTTGCTCTTGTGAGACCACACCTGGATTACGCAGTTCATTTCTGGTCACCGTATTACAGAATGGATATAGAATCCTTGGAAAGAATTCAGAGGAGAATGACAAGACTAATCCCGGGCACTAGAAACCTTGAGTATAGAGACAGGTTAAAGCATCTTAATTTGCACTCCCTCGAGAGACGTAGAGCGAGGGGCGACCTGATAAAGGTGTATAAGTGGAAGGCAGGGCTAAACAAAGGGGACATTACAAAGGTACTCAAACTATCCAACCAGGAGCGAACTAGTAACAATGGTTTTAAATTAGACAAATTTAGATTTAGGCGTGAAATAGGTAAACACTGGTTTGGAAACAGAGTAGTGGATGAATGGAACAAGTTACCAAATATCATCATTAACTCGAATACGCTGAATAGCTTCAAACATAAGTTGGATGCTTATATGAGCAATAGGGGTTTGGTGTAAACGGGACTGCCCAGTATGGGTCAATAGGCCCGCTGCAGTTTCCTCCATTCTTATGTTCTTATGTTCTTTAATCATGGTATTGTAGGGGTATCGAGATATTAATGTTGTCTAGCACTCAGGATGGAAGGAAACTCTAATGTGGTTTTCTTGTATAATATAAGTTATATGATAGACAGTCTGGTGCTGGAGGAGGTGTTGCTTGTTCAGGAAGATGGGCAGGATGAGAGTTGGTTGGTGAGGAAGCTCAGAGAAGGACAGTTGGTGGGTCGCCATGCTCGCTGGCGGGAGCGAGGACCGCCAGGCAGCGGCGGAGGAGGAGGTGTTGCTTGTTCAAGAAGAATAGTCGGAATGAATCTCAATGGAGAGACAGAGCTTATATACCCAGCAGCAGCCGCCAGTCCTCTATGAATCATGTTGGGAAAACCCAGAAAGTCGCCGGTGAATAGTTTCGTTGCTAAGCAACCTTACCATCTGGCGTCAGCTCTCGCTTGGTTGCTAGGAGACGGCACGTCGGAATGCGGTAGCAGGTGGTGGCTGTGGCTACGCAGTTGTAGGCAGTTGTAGGGGAGACATCCACTACAATACTCCTCCTTCCTTCCAGGCAGTGTAGGAGACTTGTTGTCTGTAGAGTTACTTAGCACATGTGAGGCAGACCGGGCGGTGCATTCCTCATGTGAGACAACGGCGATGGCGTGATGAGCCGATCGCTGAAATACAACTGTCTAGATACACACTATCTGTGGGAGAAGGGAGAAAAAGGGTGTGTGGAGGCGATGAATGGTGTGCTTCCCTCACGACAGGTACAGGGTCGTCAGATGCGCCTGCTGGGGTGTGTGTGGGCCTGGGTCAGGAGCAGGGGCTGCGTCAGCAGAAGCGGATTAGGGCTCGTGGCAGCAGCTGGGTCCACGACAGCAGCAGGGTGCAGGACATTAGCAGGGAGTACCTGAGGGAGAAAAGAGGGGTGTGTGTGGGTCTGGATTCAGGAACAGAGGCCACGTCAGGGGTTACTGCTGGGCCGGGGTCGGCATCTGAGGCAGGACGGGTGTGCTGGGGTCGTCAGAATGTGGTGCGTGGGGCAGGAAGAGGAGCCGGTGTCTGCTTGAAGACTGGGAGCGTGATCAGTGTCTCCTCCATCCTGTGTGAGTGCTAATCTCCGGGAGTCACCATTGTAGGGGTATTGAGATATTAATGTTGTCTAGCACTCAGGATGGAAGGAAACTCTAATGTGGTTTTCTTGTATAATATAAGTTATATGATAGACAGTCTGGTGCTGGAGGAGGTGTTGCTTGTTCAGGAAGATGGGCAGGATGAGAGTTGGTTGGTGAGGAAGCTCAGAGAAGGACAGCTGGTGGGTTGTCATGCTCGCTGGCGGGAGCGAGGACCGCCAGGCAGCGGCGGAGGAGGAGGTGTTGCTTGTTCAAGAAGAATAGTCAGAATGAATCTCAATGGAGAGACAGAGCTTATATACCCAGCAGCAGCCGCCAGTCCTCTATGAATCATGTTGGGAAAACCCAGAAAGTCGCCGGTGAATAGTTTCGTTGCTAAGCAACCGTACCATCTGGCGTCAGCTCTGGCTTGGTTGCTAGGAGACGGCACGTCGGAATGCGGTAGCAGGTGGTGGCTGTGGCTACGCAGTTGTAGGCAGTTGTAGGGGAGACGTCCACTACAGTATACTGTATATACCCCTGAGTTGCCAGCGATCGCTACTCATGCAATGACAGGGATTATAAACAACTCAAGGATGACCCTCAGTTGACAAAGGTCTGGCGAATTACTAAAGTGGATTTACATAACTAATTCAAGATTGAGTTTGCTAGGAGGAAATGGAATAAACGCATATTGACAACTGTGTTCAAAGGCGGGACTTACTGGGAGGGATCCTGAGTGTAACGAGTGGGAAAAACATGTCTCTCCTTAATGCTATGAATACATACAATCATTATTATATAATCCGTAGCTGGGTACAGTTCATCAAATAATCCCGTAATATTCATTCTGTGAGTTGTCTTTATCAATGACTCCCGTTCTCTGAGATTCTACAAGCGTGGTGGATATGAATGTTATGTAGCGTAATATGAATTAAAGGGTTTTTAGGAATGACAATGATGTGCGCAGTACAAGAGTATAAATAATGCTATAATTTCTTCACTGAAGCATAGTGGTATGGACATACACAAAATTCATGGACAGTCCTATGACGGAGCATGTGTCATATCATCAGAAAAGGCAGGAGTTCATGGCAGAATCAAAAGCCTAGTGCCAACTATATTTTACAGTTGACAACCCTTTATCCGAAATTCCGAAAACCGAAAAGCTCTGAAAACCGAAAGTTTTTTTTTGTGGAGCAATTTTTTTTTTTTTTTTTTTTATGGGTATTAGCCCACTGGGGCACAGGTCACTGGCCCACATCGGGGCCTGGGGGGGGGGCGAAAATGTAATAGTAATAATAATTATAGTAAATGAAAATTAACGCACCTACTGTTAGGGGAGAGGAGGAACACCAGGAACGGCTCCAGCACAGGAACAATGTAATAGTTTTTGGAGTCCCAGAGAGCCAGGCGGAGGGAACTCTGAGTAAGGAAACACACGACAAGGTGCTGTTTCAAAATATTTGCACAGAGGTTCTGAAGATTCCAGCAACCCCTCAGGATGTGAGGAGACTGGGACAAAAGCAGGGGGCTAAGCCTCGCCCCCTCAGGATCACACTAGGGAGTGAGGAGGAAAAGATTGTGTGAGCAAACTTGGCAAGACGGGGCATTTCAGGATGTATTTATTCCACCCCGGGCCGCCTTGATGGCCAGAGGAGACAACTGAAGCTCCTGCAGGACTTGGAAGCAGAAAGGAGGAGGTCAAGGGAGGAACGGGGACAAGGTGCATGGGGTTATACTCAGGGGAGGTGAGTGAAACATTTTGAAGCCAGGAGACCATGGTGCACCCTCCTTACTCAACCCCACCGGGGCGGCACAACTCCTTCCCGGGACAGGAAAAGAACAACACGCCTTTATTTTAACCACACCCTGCAAAAACTCTGATGCTTATAAGCAAATGCAACTACAGAATGTGGGTGGGCGGGTTTATTACTAAAACAGAGAGACGTTACCGAAAAAATTCTGGCGAATGTCATGTACACTAATATACGTTCCTTGATAAGAAAGGAGTTTGAAACACTACAAGGTACACCAACGAATATTGGCAGGGTTGTAGAACATTGTGCAAAACAGAGAATCGACCCAGAGGAATGTGATTTCAGTATTGCTGAATATGACTCATTACGAACCTAACTCAAAATCCTGCAGGAGGTGTGGTTATCTACATGAGCAAGACATGCAAGAGAGATGTTTTGAAGAGTCCAAGTGGTGTAGAATTAAAGGAGGGGGACACTATATCGTCGGAATTGACATCTTCAGATCCCAAGCATAGCCCCACTAATCAAAAGAACTTAGAACCTTAATAAACAATGACGATATAACCCCATACACCTCCCTTATCACTGGGGCTTTAACTATGGCGACATCGACTGGAAAACAAGTCCACCAAATAACAGAATAATCTGCTACTCTTTGGCAAAACTCTGAGATAATTTTGTTCAACATGAAACCAAACACATTACAGAGAGCAAACATGACCATGACCTCATCATAACAAGCAGGGAGGGTATGTGATGGCCAAACTGGAACCTGCCACCCCAGTTGGCACCAGTCACCATACAGTGTTGTCATTCAGATTTAACTGTTACCTGGATTCAAAAAGATAGGTAGGCCAGAGCGCAAAATAACATACAGAAATTACAATGGGATGGGGAAGGGATGAAATTATCAACTGGCAACATTGAGGGTGAAGCACATGAACACTGTGCAGCTGAATATCTGCTAGTAAAATGACCCATTTGAGTCGATAAAATATATGCAAGATAAACCAGTGGCTACAAAGATACGAGGATCTCACCCATGAACCATGCAGCGATAAACAAAGTAAAACCTTAGAAATTAAAGACGATAGGTTTGGGGTCAAACGATATAAACAAGACAGGAGGATGTATACAGGCAAGAAACCAAAGCAAAAGATAAAGTGTAGGAGGGCTGAAAAGGTTTAAAGGCTGGTTGCACGGAGTCGATCAAGCAAAGGCGTTTTACCGCTGTAAATCAGTGAAAACAGTGAGTATCAGACCTGAAGCTGGTGGATGGTAATTCTGAATATTCACAGCCAGGATAAAGCTGGAGCATTGAACAGCTTCTTTTCTCGGTGTTCTGAGAGGATGCAACTAACCTTCCTGCGTTTGAGGACGGACGAGGTGACACAGCACTGACTTTACCATGTGTTCCCACCGAGAGGGTATTAAAATAAACTGGCATACCTGGCTAAAAGGTCCATAGAGGTCCCGGACCACAGTGCATCCTAGAGTGCTAAGAAAGGTTGTGCAGCAGGCAGAAGCCCTGAAGATCCTGTTTTTGTAAATGCCTGGATGAACAAATGGTCCCCACATTGAATGAAGTAGGCTTATGTGGAGTCCTATCTTCAGAAAGGCGATCACCGTCGCCCAATTTCAGTTATAGACCAGTGAAACCTGGCCAGCATAATATGTAAAAGTACTTGAGAGGCGTATCAGTGTAGGAGGTTGGAGTCATAGACCATGTTTTCTAGAACTTTATTATATGGCGTCAACTGAACTGCACTAACCATCAGAGCGCGCTACTAAAGACAAGCCCTCAACATGGGAGAAAACATATCGTGCGATGGTGCACTCCATCTCCCCCAGGTTAAAGGAAATGACAATGCGCAACTGAACTAACAAAAGAGAAAAGCAATGCATTCATAGAAACAACAACTAATACCCGACAAATCAAACAAAGGAAAAAAACAAAAACAAAACAAAACAAAAAACTACTCTAAACAGTTACATCGCCACTACCCGTACGTCAGCCAGCCAGGCCTCTGACCTCCTGGGCCTGGCAGCGCTAAACTAGAGAGGAGGGGGCACGTGGAGTGCGGAGGAGAAGCTGGTGTGGAGGCCTGTGAAGGGGCCAGGAGCTGGCTTGGTGCACCACCGGGTGGTAGGCACAGGTGGAGCCGTTTCACTGAGTGGCGTCTGTTCGGGATGGACACCTGCACTGCCACCCAACCTGACGGCATGCTGCCTGTGAGGCGAACCCTACACCACCTGCCTGTCTGTCCCAGAGCTTGAAAGTAGCTGCGTCTGCACACGCACCTGCGTGCCCGACTAGGAGCCAACTGCATGGGATCCTCCCTCATGACAGGACCCCATCCTGTGTTCGGCCAAGCACCTCCTCATCTGCCAGTGCTGAGTCCTATATAGTGCTGTCTGTGCAGAACTGAAATCACAGACTGGCAGCCAGTGTATGGGCAGACTTTGGTGCCACCCCACAGAGGCGTGTTCAGGTGGAGGAGGGCCTGGGATGTCCCATGATCAAGCCACCCAGGCCAATGTTATCTGAGAGCCTCATAGCAGCCATGACCCAGCCTCTGCTGGACTGGGGAAGTGAGCCAGAAGAAGCACACCTCGGCCTGAGCAGGAAATCTGTCCATCTCAAGGCTGGCAAGGTTGGTACACTCCATCTGGAGATCTGCTCAGGTACCCCCCACCTCGTAAATAAACCCATGGCCCATGATGATTTTCAGGGTAGCCTCGTTGAGAGTAAGGCAGATCTCAGCCAACCTGTCAAGTCGAATCGCTTTATATAGTACGTGCAGCCTGCAGAGTGGAACAAATCAGCCTACATGATGAAAATGTAGCTGGGGTCCAGAATTAGCAACTCGGAGGCTGGGAAGAGGCGTGAGTCTCATAAAGCAACACCAGAGACCGATAATACTGAGTCACCCTCCATGCCAGGCCAAGCAGACAGACTAACACGAACCCTTCTGACGATGATCCAAACCTGGTTTTATGCAGGTTAACAGCGACCCAGTGGCAGAGGTCAGGGATGACAAGGCACCTGGTCAAAAAAGTGCTGAGTGGCCAAAACCCTGACCTGTGTATCTCACCAATCACTGAGGCACCAGACAGACCACCTCACTATGACTTGTAGAGTGCCAATCGCCCATCCTGATACCTGGGTCGTCCGCCGCCGCTTGCCTGTGTCTTAAATCCTATAGTATTCTATCCTGATCTAGTCTTCCGCAGTGCTGACTACATGCCTGGGTCCTCTCTTGGTCCATCCTCCACATCAGGCGCCGCCTGAGGGAGAGGCGGGGCGTCAGCTGCAGTTCGCCCTGGCATTGACGTGAATCGGTACTGCAGGTCTTCTCCTTGAGCCTGAACAGGCAAGATTCCTTGTCGTGAAAGCTCTGTCCCTAACCAGGGCCTCCCCTTCTACTGCAGCATAGCCAGCCTCGGCCGTGCTGAGATGTCGGCTGCTGCACAGAGTCAACCGCCACCCTCCCCTGCAGCAGAAGGGCGTCTCTGGAGAGGCACAGGCACAGTATTGTTGCAGGACGACGAAGCCGATGCCCTTCCTGCTCCAATCCGTGACAGCTGCTGTAGGCCTGGATTTTTCGTAGTACACCAAGCCGTCCGTGGCCAACTGACAGATGGTGTCCTGGGCTTGGCGAAACTTGAGCCACAGCTGGTCGTCCCAATACACCCGCTTGCCCACTGGCTTCTTGGGGAGCTCACGGAAGGTTTCCATCACAGGTGCAGTGGCAAGGAAGGGAGCCAACTGGTTAACCAGGTCGTGCCAGGACCTGATGTCAGTGACCGATGGCTGATCAGGCATGGGGAAGTCCTTGATGGCTGACAGACGTTGGGCAGTGGGCTGGTAGAGGTCCCACCCCAGGAGGAAACCCACAAACTTGGCTTCTCTCCTGCAGAACAAGAACTCCAGAAAATCGTATGTGTGCCAGAACGCCCCCTTCACACTGGAGTCATAGAGGAGAGTGTCATCCACGCACTTGTACTTGCGGGGCACATCCTGAATAGCATCATCAAACCTCTTGATGTAGGCATCTGACGCTGAACAATGTCCCATGGGCGTCCTGCAGTATCGAAAACGCCCCCACAGCGTGATGAATGTGGTCAGGCGTCTATTCTCCTCCTCCAACTCCACCTGATGAAATCCCCAAAAGGTGTCGGTGACGGTTTTGAACGAGTGCACTGGCACCCCAGACACCATGTCGAATGGTGCAGGTGTGTGGTGCGGCTCCCTCAGACAGCTTGCATTGAGGCGTTGGATGTCTATAGTGCGCCTGGGCTGACCGTTTTTCTTGGCCACCACGACCATCGTGGCGCACCACTCCGTAGCCTCACCAGCAGGCACTGGCTAGATGACGCCTCTCCTGACGTCCTCCTCCAACTGGGCCTTCACCTCCGCTTCCCAGTGTTTCGGAACGGGAGCAGGTGTGTGACAGGCGTAGGGGGTCGTGCCAGGCGTCAGGTGGATACGGTGAGGGGGACCAGTCATGACTGGCAGTGGGGACTTGCTGGTGTTGAATGCGGTCGATGAAAAGTGCGTGAGCAGCCATGCCTCCAACCTGGCCACATTCTCCTCTAAAGGAGGCAAGAGTATCTCAACTGGCCTAGGAGGGAGACGACTGCTCTCGGGTAAAGGGTTCGGAGGTAGGTCGTCGGCAGTGTGCTGCTCCCCTCCATCGCCCACGGCAGCCACAGCACGCCTATGGAGAGGGAACTCGACAGGCACCAAGTTGAGGCACTTGCA
Source organism: Homarus americanus (assembly GCF_018991925.1). Classification (NCBI taxonomy): domain Eukaryota; kingdom Metazoa; phylum Arthropoda; class Malacostraca; order Decapoda; family Nephropidae; genus Homarus; species Homarus americanus. Next base: position 75,341 of record NW_024741981.1, on the reverse strand, counting down.
GGCCTCCAATGACAGGTAGAGGGCCTTGGCTGTCTGCAAGAAGTAGACCTCTTGGACGGTGGACCCCTCGCCCACACTGAGGCGGCAGGGGGTGGACCCCAAACACTTGAGCTGTTTGTTCTCCACGTCCCTCAGGCCATGCAGGCACAAGTTGCCCCAGACATACACCGATGTCCCCGAGCAGGGTGCCCTGCCATACCCGCCGCACCCGTGACAGCCACAGCCCAGCACAGGGGTGGCGGGGGAATTGGCTGCAGCCTGAGTCACGAACACTTGTAACCTGGGGTGGCGGGATAGCTGGGCTGTTGCCACTGTGACAACACCTGACACATCCACAGGAGCACTTAGGACTGACTTACTCCTACATCACCTTTTGAAGTGACCAATCTCAGAGCAATTGCGACATGTGGCCCCGATAGAGGATGGCCTGGAGTCTCTAAATAGTGTCCTTTTCCGACTTTCATGATTCAGTAAATAACGGATGTATTTAATTATATTGAACACTTGCACAAAAATATTAATCTTGTATAATAATTCCTAAATGTGTGTTTCTTGCCTGCCTGTATCACATCACGGCAGCTTCTTGTAAATATATTACCAGACTACTGAATAAAGTCAGGTTGGGGTCGGATGGGTCGGCTATGAAAATCGGTGGTGTTAAGCCTACATATATAACAATATTACACGAATGGGATTTGTGCATCTAGCATCTTTATACCCTTAAAACACCACTAAAAAGGATTTGATAACTTTCTTGGCAACTGCAAGTGCCCAATGCTACATTGCCGTTAATTTTTTATTGTTTTAATTTTGGGTTACCCGATTAGGAAAAAAAATAGATGATAACAAACACTTCAGGATCCCACAGAGTGTTGTTATCGAGTTTCATGAAAACCTATAAAGTAATTTTCTGACCTCCTTACGGGCATGTGCGTTGGAATATAAGGTGAACGCTGGCAATTCGAAGGGCTCAGTGGCACAGTGTTGATATTATTATTTTTATTATTTTTGTGGGGGGATGGGGGAATTATGTTAAAAGCAAACTGTGATAATTTTTTCTAATAAATGACCTCTATTACCCCTATGTGCAAAAATTTAGCAATGTAGCATGTTTATATCATAACTAGAATCTTGACGAGTTACTGAGTCTCAACCAGCTGTACATATATATAATACTTAATCTTAACGTTCCTTACATCATCCTATATCATATATGGCTCTCAGGGGTGCATGGGACTGGGGGATGGGTTGGGTCAGGGAGGGTCGTGGCATCGGAGGTGGGGATGAGGGTTGGGGGGGGGGTAATGTGCTACACAGTATTTTGATTAATTGTATATAAAAATATCTATCCGTTATTGCGGAAGTTCCTCGGGTTCCTGCGACTATATTGTAATTTGCCATAAAACATACCTAGAAAGTTGGCAAACTTATTTATTATAAATAACATTAATGTGTATTCATAACCTCTTGTTTCCACCATGAACAGGTATAGTAGATCCACACAACCTTAAGTCGACAGTAGGGCGTATTAAACATGGAGGTAATCTGCAAAATTAATAATTATCATGCCTAATACAGTATCATTGCAAAGCCATCTGGAAGTAGGATATGTATTGTTAAACATTTTAAATTTGGCACCTATGAGTTACTTGGCGAGACGTGAGGTGCACAAGGCAGTCTGGAACGAGGAGAATATGTTGAAGCAACTTGATATAATTTTACTCATTACATGATCCAGCAGTGTTGATGATTCAAATGCTTCTTCATTCTAACTGTTTATGCTCTCAAATCTCACAGGAGATTTGCATCTGTCATTATTAACGATATGAGTGATTATCGTGATATGATATTGACGCATACGAAGTACTTTGAAAGGATATTCTAGTCACAATTGATATTGAATTTATGTAAATTTAGAAGTAACAACAAATTATAGTGAGTGTCTCGAGGATCTGTCCTCCTTCCCTCCTCCACACACAGGTAAAGTAAGTAATGATTGCCCCTCGTGTTTGAGGATGGCCGGCGCTAGGGCCACCTAGGCGTGAATTTGTTAAATGTTTAGAAACTGTTGCAAACACAACAACCACACCCTAACTTAACGAGTTGCATGACCCAGTGTCAAGGAATATCCTGGAAGACTGGACAACTCGCCTACTCCACTTGTCCATGGTTTCACCCGACATGGGAATCGGACCTGGGTCCACTCGCTTGCGAGGCGAGCACTGCTACTACTTTGCTGTCACTCGGAATCGAGTATAACGACTATCAAGCTATGATACAATGGTAAAGTGTTAAAGATTTTACCTACGTTGGTGAGTTTTGAGGTGACTCGAGAGGCCAATACGGAACCGGCAGACCCGTCCACAGATGTTGCCCGGGTGGAGGGCTGCATCTAGTGCGGGAGGGACGGCGGAAGCGTCTTTCAGGAGTTGACGCTTGTCTGCCTCGGTATGCAGTCGGGCTAACTCGAAAGTGTTGATACCTTTTCTTGTGGTGCTCCTCCAAACGTTACGGTATGGAGTGATCGTCTCCCAGGAAAGGGGGTCGATTTGACGCTTTCAGGATCATCTTATGACTATCCTTATACCTTATCCGTTTCCTCAGCGTTACATTTATTATTCATTAGGTAATTGTAAAGTAGATATTTTGCCAGTCTACTTTCGTCCATGCAGGTAACATGGCCATTCCAGGAACTCGGTGGATGGAATATAGACTAGGTTGGTGAAAGTTTTCAAGTGCCTCGCTGCCATATAGCAAGGTGGCGAGGACCACTGTTCGATAAATGTGCAGCTTTGCAGATAATTTCAGCTCCATACAGCTAAAGACACGGATAAGGAGTCTGCCAAAGGTTTCAGATACACGTCTGATCTCATGTTGAATCTCTTCATCGATGTCCACGGTGGTGAACCGGTGGGAGCCTAGATACTGTAAAGGTGGGTGTGGCTGAACCAGTGGCAGTCTGAAAGAGAACCTGAGTCTTAAGTAAATTTACCTCAACGCCGAAGTGGGCATACGCATCTGCGTAGGTGTTCATGATCTCCTGTAGGTCCCGTTCAGTGTGAGAGACGAGGGTGAGGTCGTCTGCATACTGAAGTTGTGATGGAATCGGCCGACATCTTTGTATTGCCTGGAGTCGTCATATGTTAAAAAATCCCTTCATCTGGTACTGGATGTCCACCCTGCCGGCTAAATTAGCACTGTCACGAGTAAGAAAGGCAGCCAAGAAAATAAAAAGAGTTGGTTCCAGTACACATCCCTGTTTGGATGGGGAAGAACTCGGAGTGGGTGCCATTGTGCTGGACACTGCCGTTCATGCCATCGTGGAGTTGCCTCATATTGGCGATGGATATTGGTGGGCAACCAAAAAGACTGAGGGTCCCCTAGAGAGCTTGTCTGTTGACCCAGTCGAGAGCCTTAGTAAGGTCGATGAATGCCATGTACAAGTCACGACGCTTTCTCTGCCCTTTTCTGTATCTGGTGGGTAGAAAAGATTATGTCAGTGGTGCCATGAGATGGTCTAAAGCCATTGTGAGATTCTGGGAGGATGTTTCCGCCTCAGAGAGAAGTCTGTTTAGGAGGACTCGGGCGATAATCTTGCCAGTTATGGACAGTAGCACGATCCCGCGGTAGTTGCCACAGTCTGACTGGTCTCCTGTTCTTATAATTATTGATGATGAAGACGTCTTTAAGAGATTTGGGGATTTCCTTCTTCTCTAATATATTCTCCAGGAGAGAGTGGAGACGGTTGGTAAGCAGAGTCCTCAGCTCTTCGTGTTGCGGGACCTGCTGGGTAGTCTAGACATCCATATTGGTGTTTCGGTTGGGTAGCTAATGTTAATGCTCTTTCAGGACTGACTGATGCCTTTTCGTCTTTTATTAGGGAGTTACTGACAGATGATTGGAGGGGGGCTGCGCCATGAGTAGTTGGACCATACATAGTTTTAATAGAATTAAAAAATTCAAGCATTTTATGCTTTATTTTTGCACCATTTGTTCCTTAGATCGCGAAGTTTGCTCTGGGCCATCACTTCTGGCGGAAAGTATCTGCTTTGGTCCGAGACTGGAGGTTGTTCTGCCATTCAGTGAAAGCAGCACGTTTCTCATTGACAGTACGATGATTTCCTAGTTATTTTCATCAAACCAATCCTGGTGTTTTCTTTCGATCTGACCGAGGGTCTCTCTCTGCAGGTTGTTTTGATGATAGAGTCGAGGTTCCCCCCTCGACACTCAGATTTAGGTTGTTTGTTGTTTGGTAGTTTATCAGCCCGTTGTCGACCTGTTCTCTGGAAGCATGTTTTACCTCTTGATTCTCCAGTCGCTTGGTGTTAAAAATTCTTCTGGAGGCTTGTTGCCTTCGACATTTTGGGGTAACGTGAAGGGAGAGTTTGGCTCTGACAAGTTGATGATTTGTGTCACAATAGTCTGAGCCACGCATGGCTCAGGTGATGAAGACATGTCTGCGATCTCTTTCTCTGACAATGATGTAGTCAATGAGATACCAATAATTGGATCGTGGGAGTTACAAATAACCCTTGAACTTGTCGGCCTGCCTAAACAAGGTGTCGGTGGTAGTGAGGTTGTGTTCAGCACACTTGCTGAGGAGGAGCAGGCCATTGGGGTTACACTTGCCCATTCCGTTTCTCCCTATACTATAGTTCCCGCCATATGCCAGCATTTCTGCCAACTCTGGCAGAACAACCGTATCTTCTTTGGGGATAGATGTTAACACTATTATTATTTAAAATTTACAAATTTTATTTTTTTTCCTTATAAACTTAATACTAACTAAAAATAAATAGCAGCTAATAAGATACTAGATATTAATATGATAAACTTTTATTGAATGATATTTTTTGATAAACATACTGTACTTTAGCAGCTAATTAGTTTTTAAAATATTCTAATATGGAAGGCTATTTTTTAAGATGGCGGCTAACATCGGTGTGGGATGTCAGGGGATTTTTAGTGTATTGTTCTGGATACATATCTTTACATTTCTACCAATTTTCAGCTTTTATCTACTTATTTCCAGTCTTGAAAGTGTTGAACGAGTGTTGCCACAATAATATGAATTATTGATAACTCACTTGTTAAATGTTATTGAGAAAAATAAATTGTACATCATCTGGGATGAAAAATGAGTATCGCTCAACATTTAGCGTCTCACGAGGGTATATACTGTATCTGTTCTGGTGCACTATGGAGAATAACACTTGAAAACGTCACTGTTGTTTGGAGAACATTGACACTAGTTCTTGGAGAACACTGGTTATTTTTATGAGTCCGGTCTTAAGCTGTTTTGGGCTGTCTTGAGCTGCCTCTCGCTGCCACCTTATATAACTAGGTTTAGGAACTGTTATATTTGTTGCCAGTAACAGGAGAACAGATTATCTCAATAATTACCACCTTTGTAACAGATATGTGGAGGAAAAACAACCCTGATGCTGTGTCTGTATGGTAGGCGAGAATTCCACCACTGAACACCTTATATAACGTGCCTTGGAGCTGTCTAGTTTATGGGTTCAGTTGTCATAACCCAAATGGTCTTTTCTCCATTTATATAATAAAATAATGTATGTACTGTACACTTCAATAAGGAGAATACCGTAATATGACTGAAAGCTGTGAGGGCTAGAAGAATAGACGGCAAGCTTATCTGGGAAGTGGGGATCAACGTCTATGCTTTGTGAGGGTCGAGTGATACTCATGAGAGGAAGGACGGGGCTTAACTTGGCTAAGACTTAGCTCAATGTTTAGTAACTTCTCTGAAGAAAGCTTGATCAGCTTCTTTACTACTGTCTATGAGACAGGGGCTAATACAGTTTTGCATAAGTTGATTTATGTGGAGAGGCAGGAGCGTGAGCTGCAACCACACATCTTGGCTCTCCCTTTCCCTGCTGGTCTACAGTACACGCGTTTTGATCTAAACACCTGCTGACCTACACGCCTGCTAACCTACAAAGCCTGCTGACCTTCACGCCTGCTGACCTACACTCCTGCTAACTTACACGTCTGCTGACTAACGAGCCTGTTGATCTATACACCTGCTAACCTACACGCCTGTTGATCTATACACCTGCTGACCTACACGCCTGTTTATCTACACGCCGGCTGACCTACAGGCTTGGTGATCTACACACGTACACCCACTAATACACTACACATGTACGCACACTACACACGTACACCCACTAATACACTTCACATGTATACCCACTAACACATTACACATGTACACGTGTCAAATGAATGTACACACTCACACACATACACACACACACACACACACACACAAACACACACACACACATAAACAACTGATTTATGCACTGTACAGCCCTGTAAATGTATTCAACACATATTATTCCATTATGTCTAAATCAAATGTAAGTCTGTATATTTTCAGCCACCGGCTGCAACTCTATTAATAAAACGTTTATTATTATTATTATTATTATTATTATTTTATTATCATTATTATTATACACACACACACACACACACACACACACACACACACACACACACACACACACACACACACACACACACACACACACACACACACACACACACACACACAAACAAGCATTTTTAGTTATTCGTGCATTTATTTTTTTACAACAATTGGTTTGACGTATTTAATATATTTTATTTACAGTTTCAGTTGTATTTGCAGTGTCAGGTTTATTACCTTTTGGTAAATTTTCCTTATTTGTCTCATTTACACTTTTTGTATACATTTACATTGATTGCTATATTTACACCAAGTTAATTAAAAATACATTTGTTCATATGACCAGGTTAATAATTATTCGTCAACTATGTGCTCAATACCACTAACATCACCACCATCACAACAACAACAACAAGTACATCCTCACTACTAGCATCACAACAATAACAACAACAAATATGTCCTCACCACTAACATCACAACAACTACAACAAGTATGTTCTTACCACTAACATCACCATAATAACAACAATTATCTCCTTACCACTAACATCACCAAAACAACAACAATTATGTCCTCGCTACTAACATAGTAACAACAACAACAACAATAACAACAACAACAACTATGCCCTAACCATTTGCAACCCTTTCATACAGTACTAGAGTAAGTTATAAACAAGGATAAGGAGGCAAGAGGTAGGGGTGGGATGTAGGAGGCAGGAGGTAGGGGGTGGGATGTAGGAGGCAGGTGGTAGGGGTGGGATGTAGGAGGCAGGAGGTAGGGGGTGGGATGTAGGAGGCAGAGTGGGGTGGATGGTGAGGAGGCAGGAGGTGAGGGGGTGGGGTGTGGGGAGGCAGTAGGGTGGACGCAGGCAGAGGAGGTAGGGGTGGGACGGGGATGCTATGTGGCAGGGGTGGGGGTGCAGATGCAAGGAGGTTAGGGTGGGGCCTAGGCAAGGAGGTAGTGGTGATTTTGGATGCTAAGATGATGTGTGGGGTGTGAGGGCGAGGATATGATGAGGGGTGGACGCAGGATGCAGGAGGCAGGGGTGACGTGGGATGCTAGGATAGGGGTGGGGCAGGATGTTATTGATGTAGGGTGGGGTGCAGATAAGTGATAGTAGGGGGGGGACGCACGGGAGGCAGGGGTGATGGTGATGCTGGGATGAGGGGTGGGATGGTGATGCTAAGGAAAATAGTGGTGTGGGGACGCAGGATGCTATGATGTAGGGGGTGGCGTGAGGGGATGCTAAGGAGGCATGGTGGGTAGGTGCATATGATAGGGTGGGATGGAGATGCAGGATGTAGGGGTGACGAGGATGCTGAGGAGGCAGGGTGGACGAGGATGCTGGCGATGGGAGGGGCGGACGCAGGCGGCAGGAGGCAGGAGTGGGACGCAGGATGTAGGATGGGCAGGGGTGGGGTGCAGGATGCGAGGAGGCAGGGTGGGGCTGAGGTTTCTGTGAGGCAGGTGTGGGTGGACGGTGAGGCCAGGGATAGGCAGAGGACGAGGATGTTAAGGAGGCGGGGGTGGCGATGTGTTATGCAGGGGTGTGGGATGTGGCAGGAGCCCAGGAGGTAGGGGTGCAGGAGCAAGTGATGTGAGGGGAAGTGTGGTAAGGAGGTTGGGGAGACGCAGGATGCTGGGCAGGGAGGGTGGGATGCAGGATAGGAGGCAGGGGTGGGTAGCAGGCAAAGAAGGTGGGAGGGTGAGAGATGTTAAGGATAGGGATGTGGACGAGGAGGCAGGAGTATAATGTGGCGGGATGTGGAGGCAGGATGGAATGCAGGAGCAGGATGCAGGGCTTGGGTGCAGGATGCTAAGGATAGGTGACGGTGATGCTATGATGCAGGGGTGGGGGTGATAGTAAGGAGACAGTGGTGAGGAGGGATGCAGGAGGTGGTTGGGGATGAGGCAGGAGATGGGTTATGAGGAGGGAGCAGGTTAGGATGCGATAGCAGGGGTGGCGTGGTGATGTATGATGCAGGGTGTTGACAGGTGAGGATAGTAGGGGTGATGTAGGGGCTATGATGGGTGATGTACATGGTGATGCTATGATGGGGGTGGGATGCAGGATATAAAGGGATATAGGCTGCAGGGAGTGGAGGCAGGAGGTAGGGGTGTGGGATGTGATGTGAAGTGGAGGTAGGGGTGGGATGCAGGAGGCAGTAGGTAGGGTGGGACAGGAGGGGAGGGGTGGGATGTAGGATAAGGAGGTAGGGGTGGGATGTAGGAGGCAGAGGTAGGGGTGGGAGAGCAAGGGCGTAGGGTGGGATGGAGGATGCAGGAGTAGGGTGGGATGGTGGCAGGAAGCAGGAGGGATGGGACTATGAGGTAGGTGGGGATGTAGGAGGGCGGAAGCAGGAGCAAGATGAGATTATGATGGAGGGTGGGATGTAGGTGGCGGAGGAAGTTTGAGTGGGATGAGTAGGAGTGGGGTCAGGGATGTTAAGGATGCAGGGTGTGTGGGATGTAGGTATAGGGAAGCAGGGTGGGGGATGTAGGATGCAGGAGGCAGGGGTGGGATGTAGGAGGCAGGAAGCAGGAGTGGGATGTAGGGAGGAGAGGTAGGGTTGTAGGTAAGGAGAGGAGGTAGGTGGGACGTAGGAGGCAAGGATGGGTAGGCAGGCAGGGGTGTGGGATGGTGATAGCAGAGCAGGTAGGGGTGGGTTGTAGGCAGGAGGTAGCGGTGGGATGTAGGATAAGTGATGCAGGAGGCAGGTAGGGCTGGGATGCAGGGATGTATGATAGTAGGGTGAACATAGGTTGCATGGAGGCAGGAGGGGTGCAGGATGCAGAAGGCAGGGGTGATGAGATATGATAGTAGGGGTGGAATGTAGGCTGCAGGAGGAGTGATGGAGGATGCAGGATAAGGAGTTGCAGGCTACAAGGAGGCAGGAGGGATGCAGGAGGGTGATGTTAGGGGTGTGGGTTGTAGGTGGCAGATAGCAGGAGTGCAGGAGGTGGGGCTGGGACGAGGATGCGGGAGGTAGGGGTGAATGTAGGCTGCAGGAGGTAGGGGTGGGGTGCAGGAGGCAGGAGGCAGGGGTGGGGATGTAGGATGGCAGGAGGTAGGGTTGGGATGCAGGAGTGATGCAGGGGGTGGGTCATGTAGGGATGCAGCAGGCAGGGGATGCAGAGTTAAGGAGGCAGGGGTGGAACGTAGGTTGCAGGATGGGGAGGGGTGGGATGCAGGATGAGGATAGTAGGGGTGGACAGATAGTGCAGGCGGATGCAGATGTGCTAAGGAGCAGCAGGTGATAAGCAGATAGTAGCCTGGGATGTAGTGATGCAGGAGGCAGGGTGAAATGTAGGTCAGTGATGCAGGGTGTGCAGGATGCTAAGGAGGGTGGGCAGGAGGCAAGTGGGATGCAGGAGGGATGCAGGAGATGAGATGGGTGATGCTGTAGGAGGCAGGGTCAGCAGGCAGATGCTATGATGCAGGGCTAACCAGGCCCTGAGTGCAGGGGTGGGGTGAGGATGCTAAGGAGGCAGGGGTGGGACGGTGATGCGATGATGGCAGGGTGGATGGAGGATGGTGATGTAGTGTGGGTTGCAGGATGCTAGGATATAGGGTGGACGAGGATGCTAGGAGGCAGGTGATGTAGGATGGTGATGCGTGAGTGGACGTAGGATATGATAAGGTGGGATGGTGATATGATAGCAGATGATGTAGGCAAGAGGATAAGTAGGGTGGGACGGTGATGGCAGGCAGGGAGCAGGATGCGATGCAGGAGGGACGTAGGGTGACGCAGGTGATGATGGAAACTCACGCAGGCAAGGAGGCAGGGGTGGGCGGATGCTATGAGATGCGGTGATGCTGTATGCAGGGTGGGAGGAGATATGATGTAGTGGAGTAGGGGCAGGATTAGGGTGTGTGCAGATGCGTGATGCAGGATGGGACGAGGATGCTGGGCGAGGCATGGGATGCAGGAGCGGCGGTAGGGGTGACGGTGATGGCGAATATGCAGATGGACGCAGGGCGTTATGATGCGGGTGGACGGTGATGCTGGCGATGCGAGGATGGACGCAGGATGCTGGCGATAGCAGAATGGCAGGATGAAGATGGGCAGGAGGGATGCTGAATGCTAGTGATACAGGGGCGTGGACGCAGAATGCGTGCGGCGATGCAGTGATGCTATGATGCAGGGGTGGACGGTGATGCTGGCGATGCGCAGGGCGGGATGAGAATGCGGCGAAGGCAGGGGGGACGAGGCAAGGGCAAGGAGGCAGGGGTGGATGGAGGATATGATGCAGTGATGCAGCAGGGGCCGGACGCAGGGCGGCGATAGCAGGGTGGGACGCAGGCGGCGCGGCGATAGCAGGGTGGGACGCAGGATGCTATGATGCAGGATGCGGCGCAGGCAGGGGCGGACGGCAATGCTATGGATGCAGGGGTGACGGTGTGGCGATAGGCAGGGTGACGGCGATGCTGGCGATGCGATGCTGGGAGGGTGGGATGTAGGAGAGTGCAGGGGTGGACGTAATAGTGAGGCAGGATGCAGAGGTAGTAGTGGGATGTAGGATGAATGGTGATATATGATAAGGGAGGCAGGATAGGTGAGTGGGATGGTGATGTTATGAGCAGGCAGGAGGCAGTAGTGGATGTAGGAGGCAGGCAGGGTTGGGATGTGGTGAGGCAGGATGTAGGGTCTGGTGGTGTAGGTGGCAGGATAGGAGGGGATGTAGGTGGGTGGAGGTAGGGGTGGAATGTAGAGGCAGGATGAGGTGGGATGTAGGAGGCAGGAGGTAGGTGTGGGGATGTGGGAGGCAGGAGGTAGGGGTGGGGGCAGTGGAGGCAGGAGGTAGGGGGTGGGGTGGTGGCAGGAGGGGTAGGAGGGATGTAGGTAGGAGGTAGGGGTGATGAGGCAGGAGGTAGTGGGGGTGTAGGTGCAGGAGGCAGGAGGTGATGAGGTGGCAGGAGGTAGGGTGGGATGGTGAGGCATAAAGTGTAGGGTGGTATGTAGGTGGCAGGAGGTAGGGGTGGGATGGGGAGGCAGGAGGTAGGGAGGCAGGAGGTAGGGGTGGGATGTAGGTGGCAGGAGGTAGGGGTGGGGATGTAGGAGGCAGGAGGTATGGGTGGGATGTAGGAGGCAGGAGGTAGGGGTGGGATGTAGGGAGGCAGGAGGAAGGGGTGGGATGTAGGTGGCAGGAGGTAGGGGTGGGATGTAGGAGGCAGGAGGAAGGGGTGGGATGTAGGTGGCAGGAGGTAGGGGTGGGATGTAGGTGGCAGGAGGTAGGGGTGGGATGTAGTAGGCAGGAGGTAGGAGTGGGATGTAGGAGGCAGGAGGTAGGGGTGGGATGTATGAGGCAGGTGGTAGGAGGCAGGAGGTAGGGGTGGGATGTATGAGGCAGGTGGTAGGAGGCAGGAGGTAGGGGGCTCCTCCTCCTAAAAGGGTTCACGCGGCAGTAAAGTAAGATCAACTATTTATTGGAAGGTAAACAATGTAATTTTCCTCCAATTTGGAAATTAACCCAATTTTTTGTATATCTTAAAGACTAAGGAAACCAAATCTAGATGACTTATGTTAGATTAAGATAAATATTGTAGTTCTTTAGCTGCTAACCCTTTGAGTTCTGAAGGGTTAAATCATCGTCGTCAAAGGGTTAAATGGGATGCGTTTAAGTACCGTTTAAGTACCTGTCTAATATTGATGATGTAGGTTGTTAAGCAGATGATAAGACACAACTTGGTCCCTTATAAGCATGAAGGTTGGTAGTCTGAACATCTAAACATACAATAATAACATCAACACAGTATATAGATGGTAAACACATAGATAATATGACAACAGCTTATAACAAGTCGACTGGTTATTGAAGGTATCACAAGTCAATTATCTTTATTAAATGAGTTGGGTGGTGTGTTTGTAAGAGAATCACCAACTCTCCGAGATGCTACACCAAGTTCATTGATACTTCAGGTAGCGTGAGTGAGGCGGTTCTGGCAGGTCATTGGTATATTTACACAGTACTGTACACTATACTACAACGACCACGGTTTATATTTTCATAATAAACAACACTTTCTGGGGTTCACAACTTCCCCTTTTAATAACTTTCAGTATTGTTCATTTTGAGCCACTGACTTCCACTAAACATTTGAGTGATGATCTTTTAAATAATCCGTAAAAAGCGGTGTAAATTTTAATTTCGTATGACAGATACACTGACATACATAAAGTAAGTAATCGTATTGAGTTTGTTAACGTGTTTGACACTTGGCACCACTGTTACCAACACTGAGAGAAGTACGCCAAAAACTGGGGTAAATACAGGGGAGGTGTAGGTAAGTAATGAAACCTGAAGCACTTATCAGCTATTGGTATACCCTACTTTTTTCATTAAGGGAATTACATGAAACACATTTGAAAGGTTCAATTTCACTTTTATAACCACTGTAGGGATTTTTATGTCTTTTTATTAGACAATTTTGACAAAGTCATTTGGTAAAACTATGCTCTTATGCAGTTGATTATAGGCTTCTCTTTCCTTGAGATTGGAAAGATCACATTAGAACACAAATATGAGGCTGGATGGTACATCTCATGGAGTATTTGCAACTTTTCTATTAGAGGTACACTTTGTCCGCCTAAAGGGCGAAATGTGTGACCGGCCGTAATATTTTTTATCAAAGAACAAAACTTCTTGTTCCCTATCCTGCACTTAAACCCAAATCCTCCAATAAAGAAAGAAAATACTTATAGTTAACCTCCTTCAGGAATAATAACCTCTTGTTATTCAGGATTACTTTCCAAAGATTTTGATCCTTCAATTGTGGAATTCAAATCACCAACTTAATTGCATGAACTTATTGCAAACCTTTATTAAAATTCCTACGTACGTACATTGAGAGTTTAAAGGTACCTGTTCACTCATGGCAGATGACCTAATCAATGAAAATAAACACTATAATATTCCAACTAATTTTTACCCGTAATGCATTCACTCCTCTCTTATGAAAGATTTTTAAGTAATTGATGAAGTACTTAAATTAGCTTTGGACCACCCCTGATCAAGGGTTATCTGCCATGCATGTAATTAAGAGCTGGAACTTTTTTCTCCTCCAAGAACTCCATTTATGAATAAGAAAATAATAGTAATATTAATTAAAAACAAAACAATAATATAGACAATCTACAGTATTTGGATGTTGGCATGATCGCAATATGGTCAGTGAATATAACCCCAGTTATAATGGTTTTGTATCAAGACATTAGCGGCACACTGACTCTAAATAAGCATCCATTGAACCACACATCATACCATACAGTAATCGTCTTTACACACATTAAAAAAGCTTGAAATGATTTACTTTGCTTTTGGTGTTTCAATCGTCAATTTCTGTTGTGTAAAGTGATACATTTGGGCAGCCATCACACTCGCACCTTTAAATGCAACGAAGACCAGCTAGAATACATGTACATTTGCTGCCTTCTTTACAGTTACTGTCCCTACAATAAAGATGAGATATGTCTCTGACTTCCACTGGGGCAGATTCCTGTGCAGTCCAACAGAATCACAAAACTTTCCATGGTTCACAGGATCAACCAGCTCTGGCTTTGGGACGTGGCTTTGACACCAAAGCATAGTTTGGTATGTGGCTCAGAGGGCATGCTGCTTAAAAGCATCTTCTGTGGGAGGCAAATGAGTAGCTGGTTTGTCTGTGGTAATGGCTATGCAATACCGTAATTCATTTAATGTCTTACACTTTCTTCCCTTGGCACCATACATGCTACGTATGAAAATTCCTGCAGCATCAAGCCAGTTATCAAGCAAGGACACATTTCTCAAGCCAATCATCAAATTTGTTGAATCAATAAGGTTACAAAGTGTTGAATAAGTAGTCTTCTTCCCAACACCAAAGACTGAATTTGTAGAAACACATCCTGTTAATGCGTGCAGTAATGGTAAACACTGGCATATATTATTTCTAAGTTTAGAGACAATATTGTGAATGGAATAGAGCCTCCCCTTGTAGCATGTTTTCCGCTGTGGCCTGCATGCATAAATACTTTATTGGTCAATAGTCTCTGGCTCATGTAGTATAAAAGAAGAATCAGAACATCTGTGTCGTCAGAGCAAATGATAATCCTGGAAACTTGAGAGGAGAAGCTAGTGGCATGAAGACTCATTCTGGTGTCAGCCTCCTCTTGTGTACTGTGCAGCTCATTCAAGGTCTCTGTACCAGCAGCTGACACATTTATTAATATACCATCTTCTCTCTGGGAATAAATAGTTGACAATTGCTGGCATATACTGTAATGAGGTTTTTACTAAATCTTGAAGAATGTTTTAAAAAGAGACAGAAAATTATCAAATTCTCAGCTGAAAAAGCCTAAAATTCCTTAGTGATTATAAAAGGGTAAATGAACCTTTCAAATGTGTTTCATGTAATACCCTTAATGGAGAAAGTAGGGTATACCAATAGCTGATAAGTTTTCCAATACTAACTTACATGAAAATAACTCAATTTGTAAAAAAAAATAAAAATAAATAAATAAATAAATAAAAAAAATAAAAGCATGTCATTGTAAACATAGGGTAAAATCAGGATGTTGTATGCTTTTTAGGTTAGTACAACCATCATTTTCTATTAATAGGAAGGCATGAGCTTCGATTAAGATAGGTTGTACTTAGTTTTACTCCTGAGAGGGGCAGGCCACTTTTTATACTCCCTTGATCGCTGGACTACAATAAGTCAGTATCATCATCATCATCATCATCATCATCATCATAATAATAATAATAATAATAATAATAATAATAATAATAATAATAATAATAATAATAATAATAATAATAATAATAATAATAATAATAATAATAACGACACTGACATTGAGCACTTGGAATTACCAGCACACACCCGTAAGGACGTCAGAAAACTGCCTTACAGATTTTCATGAAACCTGATGACAGCACCCCCCTGTGGGAGTCCTGCTTGCAATCCTTTGTTTTCTGATCAGCTCCCCTCCCCCCCAAAAAAGTAAAAAATAAAAAATAAAATAAAAAATAACGGTAATGTGACACTGGGCACTCGCAGTTCCAATTATCCAAACCCCATTTAGGGGTGTTTTGAAAGGTATAAATAGGCCAAATGCACAAATCCCTTTTTTGTAATGTTATGCCATGCATTGCAATGCTACAAAGGAGGGCCAAATGGCACATAGAATTACTAAAAATGCTTAACGGTTCAGTTAAAATTCGATAAGGTCCTCATTAATTAAGTGCAGCTTTGGTTCAGGGTCTTGTGAAAGTATACAAAATTTTAATAATTAATGACTAAAATGTATATGTACAGTATAAAATATGGACATGGGATTGGTTAACATAATATAACAGTACTTGTAAGTTCCTGAGAGTAGAGGTAACAAACAATAAATGGAGCAGGTTCGTTGACTGCTTCAGGGAGGGTTAGGGTTCACATTTCAAGATTTTACATTACACAAATAATAAATAAAGGAAATTTGCTGTGAATAACGATGTCATTGTGGCACTTTGCATAAAAAATGATCAGTTAAATATAAACTAAACTCGTGTACAGTACTATAGATTATAACATTCAAATTTTCAGGTTCATCTCTTCAAACAAAACTACAGTTACAGAAATCTAATCCCTAAACTCTCAATACACAAATATAACACAATTATACACAACCAATGGTCACCGAATATAATCACTAGAGCAGTACTGATATACAAGACCTGAGTAAGTGTTTCCCTTGCTTAACAAATATATGTCTGCCTTACTGGAAGTCCGTAAGTCCGCCTCTCTTACCGGCAGCCCGACTGAGGGATCCCAAACCTACCACTATTTTGTGTGGAACTTAATTTGGCTCGTCCTCAACATAACTCTGAACTAGTTTTATTTTTTCTGAATACATTGCACTAAATTACACAGATCATCATATAACAACAATATCATAAACAATAACATTATATAGCAACAACATCAGATACAATATCATCTTATATCAGTACACTTTACATTCAAAAATATTAAGAAACGCTAACATTAAAGCCAACCACCAAATCGAGTACGCACACCAACACACACACGTAGGTAACAACTCAAGTACTCGTGACTTTATTCAGGAGTCTGGTCATGTATTTCACGAGTTCCCTCAGTGTTACAGAAAGACAAGAAATACACATTTGCATATTATTATACCTGTACAAGATTAATATTTTGATGCCAATGTTCAATATAAATGAATGTATCCGTTATTTATTGAGGGATGAAAGTCGTAAAAGGACACAGTATTTAGAGCCTCCAGGCCATCCCCTATCAACCCTAGATTAGGTGAATGCTTCGGATTCACGAGTCGATACTTCCCGGGTTGACAACGCCGATTGTAACAGTTGATAAAGTCCCCAACTGTACACAAATATGCTGAGTTCGAAGTTGGAGGAAGCTGGCAGTGAACCTATCCATGCTGAAGTTGATGCTGATGTGCTCATTACCAAGACGTCTGTAGAAAATGAAGAGTGAAACAGGATATTCTGATGATGTTGATGATGATACTGACTTATTGGTACTTCTTTGCTATAATGCCACCAATCTACCATGCAAACTGTATCTAAGACCAGAGCCTAAATCATCAACTAGAAAACTCAAAATATGGGACATAGCAGAAATAAAGAAAGGCCTCGAAGAAATATGTCGCAATATCTTATTTCTACATGCCCTTGATGGTTGCGACAACATATCAAAATCAGGTGGCATTGGTAATGGCGCCCCACTAGATATTTAGGAAGGACGAGGCATTTAGAAATTGTGCTGATTTTTTTAACCGGCTTTCAGGTTCGGTTTCAAAGGCACAGATAGTTACAGCAGGGGAACGCAACAATGACGCGCCTCTACAGCGCTGACCCACAGGAAGGGAGCATAAATCTGTTGCAGATAAATCTTTTTCAACAAAAAGTTTCCAATGCAACAATATATGTTGACAGTAAATCTTTGCCCCATTCACATAAGAATCCTTTTTGTTATTGTGATCGCAGTGAAAGACACATGCATATACCGTCGTGTTTTGTTGTTGTGTTACCTTTATTACGATATGAAACGGCATAGGAGTGGGAGACACATGGCTACTCACTCATTCATTCACTGAATGTCTAGCTACTTTGTATACCTGTATTGTTTATATACACGTTGAATCAATGGAAACTTTTAAGAAGAAATTTTATTAAACTCTCTCTCTCTCTCTCTCTCTGTCTCTAAGTTAAGCCGGCATGAGAAAGACGGTAAAGAGAAGAACGAGATCTTGGGGCACTCCAGTAGTGATGGAGTAGAGGAGAACTTCACTCCTCAACTGATGGGAGGTATACGAAGGGAGACACCCTGGTAGTAAAGAGAAGCATTCGTCCATCTCCACAAGAGGTTAACCTGATCTCTCTATCACACAGATTGCTCGCTGCCCTACGTCACCATGAACTTTGGCGGGCGAACAGGAAACAAAATCTGCCAGTACATGTCTTTGTCTTTGCTGAGGAAGGTGTTTGGCGTGCGGGTGAGTTGTCTTTTCTTCGTTATCATTACCATCATTATCTGTAATCCAATATATGTTACGTCATTTTTTGCGAAATAAACCCCTTTAAGAAAAGGCCAAGCAGCTGCTTTACTATTTATTGTTAAATGGCCAATTTCGCAAAAAAAAACTAAGCATAAGCAATGGTACGAGATCATCATATGAATCTCTTTTGTTAATATTCTGGGTCAATTTCCTTTCGAAATGTGTTTTTGCTGTGTTGATTTCTTGAGTAGCAACGTACAGTATATGGCTTTATTTTATTCTACTCTTTTCCACAAATCCATTTGTCCTCGGACAGTTTTTTCCACATGTGGAACTTTCCTGTAATGGCATTTTTGGCATTGTCCTTTGTCTACATCAGTGGTTTCTAAACTGGAAGTCACGAGAGGTCGTTTGGTCACCTAACCTTAGTGCTCGAGGTTTTCTCTAAGCTGAATAAAATCGTCTGTAGGTAGCCAGAATAAACTTCAGGGTTCGTAAGGTTAGATTTGCGGGTAAACACAAAATGTGTCCTTGACAGAGTCCAGAAGAGCTGCGTTGAAAGGAAATACTGCACCAATTGTCTTTAGACAATGCGAGGTTGTAAAAATAATATTGTGTATGTGGTATACCGGTACACTGTACACTCGGTTAAAAAAATTCATATCATTCAGAAGGGATCCAATGAATTGCGAACTGCACACCCCACACTCAGGGCAACCAATGTGAGGTATGCTTCGTGGGCCTTTATCAAAAACCTTCCTTTCGTGGCGTTATTTTGTTGCATAAGAATTGTAAAGATAGGATTTTTTTGCCGACTGTACTGTTCGGTGTGTATATACCCTGTTGCTACTGTTTTCATATGTTCATCATCATAATTGTTGCTTCTTGTTATAACCAAAAGGCATGGGTATGGACAGAGTCCACTCTGTGCTTAATATCATTTGCATTCAGTGTGAAATATTATTTCAATAAATCAATTGTATTTTCCTCCTATATCTTTTGTAATCACGCAATGCTGTATTTTTTTTTAGTTCCGTGATATGCATCATTATCCATATCAGCGAAGAAAAAAAAACACTGTGGAAGATTATCCTTCCTGTCGTGTTGATTTACGAGGTAACACATTCCATTACTAGTGCAGGTTCTGTATTACACTTTCGTGTATACTTTTGGGTGTCCGAAAATTTACACTTGATTTGACACTTAATTTTACTTATATCACTCTTAAAATCCAACAATAACACAGTTAGATATTTTTGATAGGAGACATTCTTCCTCAAGGAGCTAAATCCAAGAAAGGGAAACATTGAGCCAGGCATAACGTTGTATCTAGAATGCTTAAAATGACAATCTTGGTATCAATTTCGTCTAATTTTGACATGTATGATACGTTGGACAGGTCTATTTTACGATCGGCCATCATCTGCAACCGGAAATACAATAAGGCGACCATCGCTGAACACCAAAATACTCAAAATAAATAAATGACCTTACATAACTGGGAACTAAAAGTAGCAGAAATAATGCGAGTATTCAAATTAAGTAATAATTATCATACTATTTATTAGGGTGAATATACTGAAAAAAAATACAACCATCCACATACAATCATAAGATCATAACAATCACTGTACGTGAAAATTAATGGAGTCCATAACATTTATAAAACCCTTAAGAAATACATTGGTTATTCAGTAAATGAGCATAAACAAATAAACAATTAGTAAATAATTTGGTTTATTGTCCAGAACTATTGTTTTCATAACAAGAGAAGTGCAGGTACCACATACAAGGTAAAAATTTAATCGTGTCGTTTATGAAAAGAACATTTTATGTTTACAAATACTAATGTCCGCTGTACCAGGACTTCATCCTAACATGGAAAGTCAGAAGTACAATATGAGAGTGTGGGGTTATGAAGTGCTCTGACGGCCTGCCGCCTCATTCCCCTGGATAAAAATCCAGGATGTAGGCCTATAGGGGTGGGGGAAGTGCTGAGGCGGATCATCGGAAAATGCATAATGGAGGTGGTAAAGGATGATGTCAGGGCAGCAGCAGGGAACCTGCAAGTTTGTGCTGGCCACCAGGCTGGAGGGGAAGCTGCCATTCACGCCATGAGAACGATATTTGAGCAGCATGATTGTGAGGCCGTTTTCCTGGTGGACGCTTCAAACGCATTCAACATATCTAACCGCAACGCCGCACTGCACAACATCAAGATCAAGTGTCCAAGCTTTGCAGTGTATGTTGAAAACTCCTATAGGAATCCATCAGACCTCTGTATAGTAAACAACAAGTCTCTAAGAGGTGATACCATCATACAGTCAACCGAGGGAACAACGCAGGGGGACCCTGTTGCAATGGCAATGTACGCAATAGGCCTATCCGTGCTCCAACACACAATAAAATTTGAAACAACTGATGACCTTACAGGAGCAGGAAAAGTGGAGGACACCAAGAAGTGGTGGGACCTGGTAACATAGCGAGGTCCACAAATAGGGTACCACCCAAATGCCAGCAAGCCCTTCCTCATTGTGAAGCCAAAACATTATAAACGGGCAATGGAGGTAATTGGCGGAAGTGAGGTCAAAATAACAAAGGAAGGCCAAAGACACCTAGGCACAGTAATAGTCACGACTGAGTTCAAGACCGAGTACGGAACGGGAAAGGTGAATGAGTGGGTTAGGGAAATCCAAGCTCTGTCTGAGATTGCTAACACAGAACCACATGCGGCTTTTGCGGCATTCACCCCATGGAGTCAAGCATCGCTGGAACTACCTGATGCACACTATCCCTGATATTGGTCCCCTCCTCCACCCTCTGGAAGAAGCTATCAGCGTCAATTTCATTCCCAAATTATTGAAACACCCCCACTTAACCCCAGCACTCCTAGCACTACCACCGAGACTGGGAGGTATGGGATTGACCAATCCAGAGGAGATTGCTGCCACCGAACATCAAAACTCAGTTAAGCTAGCGGCAACCCTCACGGACCACATAATAGCTCAGACCGCAACAGGGGTGGTGGATGCCAGTGAAGTAAACAAGATTCGAAAGTCCATTACGAGAAGAACGACAGCACAGCCAAAGTGATAAGTTGTAGCAACTGTTGTTGCAAGTACCAGAGAATTAAAAAAAAGTAGCTATAGCGCAGGAGGTGGGCGCCTCGAACTGGTTAACTACGTTACCGATAAGGGCAAATGGTTTCAGTCTCAATAAACAAGAATTTACAGATGCCAACGCTCTAAGGTACGGTAGGCCAGTGGAAGGTTTGCCCTCCCAATGCGTGTGTGGCTCTTCCTATGACGCCGATCACTCCATGGTGTGCAAGAAAGGGGGCTTCAAATGTATGAGGCATGACGAAGTAAGGGATCTCACAGCAAATATGTTGAAGGAAATCTGCCGTGATGATCAGGGTAGAACCGACCCTCCTTCCATTGGACGGTGAGATCTTCCAGCATAGGACTTCAAACACATCCAACGAAGCCTGTGTTGACGTCAGTGCTCGAGGATTCTGGATGCGGGACAGCGAGCCTTCTTAGACATCAGGATTTTTGATCCCATGGCCGCATGTCACCGTAACATAGTTCTCGATGCTGCACACAGGAGGAATGTGAACGACAAGATAAGGGCATACGGGGAGAGAATTTAGAACGTTGATCAAGGAAGCTTCACTCCTATAGTGTTCACAACCTCTGGTGGGATGGGACCAAGTGCAAGATGCTTCTACGCCATACTCGCGGAGGAGATATCCGAACAGAAGCAGCAGCCCAGAAATTATGTTACAGCCTGGATGAAATGTTGACTGTCCTTCTCTCTCCTTCGGTCGGCTTTGCTCTGCCTCAGGGGAACGAGAGCATCGGCCCCAAAGCCGACAACAGTTGCAGATATTGACTATGAGGCTACAGTCACTGATTGCCGCATAGATCTGAGGCTCAACTAACTCAACACAGCTAGGATAACTACTTTTGTATTAGGATATTTACTATTAAGGTAATAAAATGGCGGCGAAGGTGTGGCTATTGGGGGAGGCTGGAGGCCACGTTTTAGAAGTAATAGTTTAATTTCCTAAGAAGTGGCTTTCTTTCTTTTGGCTGAAAATCACAGAGTGGATGCCATCAGACTTGTACCCACAGCACTTGGTGTCACACATACCACTGCATTCACATGTTCTCAGAAGTTATGCGGATAATACTTTCAGGCACTTAGAAGGCTTCAGAGAACCCTCCTTGCAATATTGTCCAATTCAAAATTAGTCGGCTTCAACATGTTCCCATTCTGATTGACAAGAAGGGTGACCACACCACGTATTACAGAGTATGACCTGAAACACCCACGGATCACACCTTTGACATTGGAACTTCGAGTATGACACTGAATTCACAACTCATCAAACGTCGAGGCCGTCGGTTTGAACCTTGAGCCTGATTCAAGGTTGGCTAAATAAGCCAGAGGATTCCCTAGCATGGTTCTATGCTTCAATGCTTCATACATATCTTATTAGGGGTATCATCACTGGTTGTAGCATGTATTTTAACAAGCACCTGGCAGAGTGCAACACCTAATTTCTCAGACAGAATGTGTAAAGGTATAAGCTGCTGCTTTTCACCCACCCCTTGCTCATTAAGTAATGGGCTATCAGGGTCGATTGACGCCACTATGACACGCTAAAACCACCTCTCAATAGCTTATTTGGTGTGAGGAATGATGTGACCAACCGCCTCCTCCAACAAGTTGCTGAGTTCTGCCAGGTCGGCAGAATGGACTCCAAGCTGCTCTTAAAGGCGTACTTGAAGGGCTTCATCGCTTATGTCCTTGATATCACGCATGACAGTGCCACGTGGAAACAGCTTCAGGTTAATTTTTTTGCAAGACGAGGACCAGAATTTCTCAATCTATTGAGGTAATAGGATTGTTTCGTCCATCACGGACTCAAATTGTGCAGCCCGACGACTATGCTCACACTTTGTTTTATCGACAGCTCATTGTAGCTATCAAATAAGACGTGAGCTTCTTCCACTGCGGCTGATGGCACAGATTTTATGGCACAGATTTTATGGCCTCGCCAAAATTACTAAAAGAGGATAAATCTGGGATTTGACGAATTTCAGACATTAAATCATGAATGGTGGTCGTTTTCAGCAGTGACTTCATCTGGAATGCATAGTCTACCTCATGGAAATAGATCTCCAACTCTGAAGTCAAGATTTTTGGGTGTGCCTTTCTGTATTAATTACCATCAAACAAGGGGCTGCTGGGAGATGACCACGGATGAAATGTCAATGAGCGATATTCCACGCTTTTTCGCGATTTCAATGTCACACTAAGCAGAAGCAACATCTTTGGTGGAGATAGTGAGTCTCGATGGGTCAGTGGCTGAGTAATCTAATATACTATAGGAATAGCCGTGTGTCTGTCTGTCTGTCTGTCTGTTCTAGACAGCCGAAACGGCACAATCGTTTTTCATCAAACTTGGTGGAAAAATCGCAAAAAATTCGTAGAGTGGAATAAACCTGGTCCCTTGTCGATGGTTTCTTTAGGAAGGCATTAACTAACGATTTTATTTACGCTGGCAAAAGATGCCGCTGTACGTTGTGAGCAGGCCGGACGATTGCAGTTATCTTAAGGCTCCCTTCTCCTCCCCCCACTTTTTCTCTTAGCCTACTTTTTTCTATTGTTGTTTGGATTAGTAAAGGAAAGAAGATGAGTAAATAGAAGAATAATGAAGGGGAAACAGAAAATACTTAGAGATAATAGCTGGGGGGGGGAGCTGAGTTTCATCATGCCTCTGAATGCGCAGATTCAACGTTACCAGACGACCTTACAGCTACAGTGTTTACTTATTCCTGTGGCTGACTGTACATGGAAACGGAGAGGAGATAAAAAAATAATAATAACAGGAATGCATGGAGAAGATGACTAAAATAGACACAGGGTGAATATAGACAGTGAAACAGACAGGAGGTTGACAAAAATAGACAGATTCATACATGCACAAATAGACAATATGGCAACTAACATGACAGACAGACAGTTGACTGACTGGTTCACATTAGACAAACAGCCAGACACACGCCAACAGCGGATAAGACAGACAGATTTGACGACACAAAGAGTACAGACGGGCTTACAGTCAAACACCACGCAGACGAACAGACAGTTGGGATGGCAATAGACAGGACGGATAGACTTGAGACAGATTAGAAGGCATTTATAAACAAGACTAACACCAAATTGACCATAGCTGCGTCAGTGAGGGTAGCTGGTCTTACATCCAGCAGCGTAAATAAAAAGCCGCATTGAAAACTAACACCCTCGCGCGGAAAGAGGAAAGGACATCGATGGTCGGTTAGTCATGTGAGATGGGCCTAAAACTGACTAACGTAGATGATGACTTTTATGACTTAACACAGGTGATAACTTAAGCAGATGGTGACTAATCTAACCAGAGTCAAGATCATTTCTCTTCATAATATAATTTATCTCAGAATGATCATCGGTGATTTACAATAATTTTTTTTTTATGATTTTAACCTCTCCTTACCCCGAATATTTCTTTAATTTATTATTCTAACCTTTATTCTATTCCTTCCTATAGTATAACAGACACTTACAGTACCTAATAACCACGACCATGATTATAACAACCAGGACCATGATTATAACAACCACGACTATGATTATCACAACCACGACCATGATTATAACAACCAGGACCCTGATTATAACAACCACGACTATGATTATAACAACCACGACCATGATTATAACAACAACGACTAAGATTATCTCACCCACGCCCATGATTATAACAACCACTACCATGATCATAACAACGACGACTATGATTATAACAACGACGACTATGATTATCTCACCCACGACCATGATTATAACAACCACTACCATGATCATAACAACGACGACTATGATTATAACAACGACGACTATGATTATAACAACCACGACCATGATTATAACAACCAGGACCATGATTATAACAACAACGACTAAGATTATCTCACCCACGACCATGATTATAGCAACAACGACTATGATTATAACAACCACGACCATGATTATAACAACCACGACCATGATTATAACAACCACGACCATGATTATAACAAACAAGACCATGATTATAACAACGACGACTATGATTATAACAACGACGACTATGATTATAACAACCACGACCATGATTATAACAACCACGACCATGATTATAACAACCACGACCATGATTATAACAACCACAACCATGATTATAACAAACAAGACCATGATAATAACAACGACGACTATGATTATAACAACGACGACTATGATTATAGCAACCACGACGATGATTATAACAACCACGACCATGATTATAACAACGACGGTCATTATGGACAAGTAACAAACTACGGACCATTATTATGTAACAACAACGACTAAGATTATCCTACCCATGACCATGATTATAACAACCACGACCATGATTATAACAACCACGACCATGATTATAACAACCACGACTATGATTATGACAATCACGGCTATGATTATAACAACCACGACCATGATTATAACAACCACGACCATGATTATAACAAACAGGACCATGATTATAGCAACCAGGACCATGATTATAACAAATAGGACCATGAATATATCAATACCAATGGCGATTATAGCAACCACGACCATGACAACAAATCTCACTTTAATCATGATCATAACCACTTAATCATGGATTATAACAACAACGACTATGAGATTATAACAAACAAGACCATGATTAAAACAACCACGACTAAGGATTATAACAACCACTACCATGATCATAACAACGACGACTATGATTATAACAACCACGACTATGATTATAACAACCACGACCATGATTATAACAACCACGACCATGATTATAGTAAGCACAACCATTATTATAACAACCACGACCATGATTATAAAAACCACGACCATGATTATAACAACCACGACCATGATTATAACAACCACGACTATGATTATAACAACCACGACCATGAATATAACAACCAGGACCATTATTATAGCAACCACGACCATGATTATAACAACTACGACCATGATTATAACAACCACGACCATGATTATAACAACCACGACTATGATTATAACACCTACGACTATGATCATAACAACTACGACTTTCATTATAACAACCACGACCATGATTATAAGAACTATGACCATGATTATAACAACCACGACCATGATTATAACAACCACGGCCATGATTATAAAAACCACGGTTATTATCATAACAACCACGACTCTGATCATAACAGCCACGACCATATTTATAACAACCACGCCCATGATTATAAAAACCACGATTATGATCATAACAACCACGACTCTGATCATAACAACCACGACCATATTTATAACAACCACGACCATGATTATAAAAACCACGACCGTGATTATAACAACCACGACTATGATTATATCACCCAACCATGATTATAACAACCACGACTATGATTATAAATAACCACGACCATGATTATAACAACCAGAACCATGATTATAACAACCACGACCTTGATTATAAATAAACTACGACCATGATTATAACAACCACGACCATGATTATAACAACCACGACCATGATTATAAATAACCACGACCATACCTAATACACGACCATGATTATAACAACCACGACCATGATTATAATAACCACGACCGTGATTATAATAAACACGCCCATGATTATAACAACCACGAATATGATCATAACAACCACGACTCTGATCATAACAACCACGACCATGATTATAACAACCACGACTATGATTATAATAACCACAACCATGATTATAACAAACACAGATATGATTATATCACCCAACTAATATTATAACAACTACAACTATGATTATAACAACCAGGACCATGATTATAACAACCAGGAACATGATTATAACAACCACGACCATGATTATAAGAAGCACGACCATGATTATAACAACCACGACTATGATTATAACAACCACGACCATGATTATAACAACCACGACCATGATTTTTAACAACCACGACCATGATTATAACAACCACGACCATGATTATAACAACCACGACCATATTTATAACAACCACGCCCATGATTATAAAAACCACGATTTTGATCATAACAACCACGACTCTGATCATAACAACCACGACTCTGATCATAACAACCACGACCATATTTATAACAACCACGACCATGATTATAAAAACCACGACCGTGATTATAACAACCACGACTATGATTATATCACCCAACCATGATTATAACAACCACGACTATGATTATAACAACCACGACCATGATTATAACAACCAGGACCATGATTATAACAACCACGACCATGATTATAACAACCACGACTATGATTGTAACAACCACGACATCTATCTAATATACTATAGGATTAGCCGTGTGTCTGTGTGTGTGTCTGTTCTGAGCAGCAGAAACGTCACAATCGTTTTTCATCAAACTTGGTGGAATAATCGCAAAAAATTCGTAGAGTGGAGCAAACCTTTTCCCATGTAGATAGTTTCTTTATGAAGGCATTAATTAACCATTTTATTTACGCTGGAAAATGATGTCACTGTATGCTGTCAGCCGGACGGCGGTTGAACGCTAGCCAAGCACAAGCGTTCGATCTTTCACGCCTCTGTAAACTGTACGACCGGCCTCGCCACCGGGCACGAAGGGCCCAGGATCACTTGTTCTTCTCTAGGACGCTGATTGCATCGAATCTCGGAAGGCTTTGCTTGGAGATGGTAAGGCTATGCTTCTTGATCTTGTCAATATAACGTTGGAGTAGGAAGTTTCGGGACGCCTTCTTACCATTTTCCCCGACTCTAAGTAGCTGATATATGGTCGCTTCATTGATGCTATGTTTGATGACACCGGTATAGGAATGAGAAACAGATTATCAGGAGCTTGTTCAAAATCAAGTTGGTGATTAGCATTGTGGTGGATTGCTGTCTCCATATGGTCCATGGGATGGTTATTTGAGAGCTGTCACGAACTTCATGCAAGAGTAATTGCCATTCAACAACTATCTCTGAGTTGTGCGTCCTTTCAGCAATTCCACGCTGAATTATAGAGGCACGCTGGATAGACTGCTCTAAAACATAAGAACATAAAAAAATAAGGAGTCTGCAATAGGCCGGTTGGCCTGTGCATGGCAGCTTCTCTCGAGAGTTGCAACCACTCTGTATCGTCCATGAATCTATCTAGCCCAAGGGTTCTCAACCGGGGGGAATTCAGGTTTTCAGGGGGGGGAAACTGATTCGAGAGCAAGAGATATGTTCGATGAGAAATCAATCACAGAATTTTGGCCCTTGATGTGCGATTCCTACCCAAAAGTGGAAGAAAGAGCTATCCGTGCATTGCTTCCGTTTGTGTCGACATATCTTTGAGAGTCAGGCTTTTCAACTCTGTTGCAAATTAAAACGAAGCAACGTAGTAGATTAGAGGTAGAAAATGACCTGCGTTGTGCCCTTTCAAGCACTCCTCCGCGTATCCCAGAACTGGCGAAGAAAAAACAATCACAGGTTTCTCATTGACTGTAATCTTCATCTGAATAAAATTAATTACAAATTTACAATATCCTGGTATTCTATTGAACTTTTTGTTTATTGCATTATGCTTCAGTTTGGTCTGTTAAGTAATTCATTATAAATAAAAAAAAACTATTTTACTTTTATTCAAGTTTTATAAATCCATCAACATTT
The DNA here is from genome assembly GCF_018991925.1 of Homarus americanus. NCBI lineage: Eukaryota > Metazoa > Arthropoda > Malacostraca > Decapoda > Nephropidae > Homarus > Homarus americanus. The sequence continues at coordinate 46,588 of NW_024741981.1, read as the reverse complement.
TCAATTGGCATTTAATTTGTAAAACTCCACTATAAAAATAATCCATGTAAAATTGTAAATGTATATGTACTAATATGGAAAATATAAAGGATTTTCAGTATTAAATGCATATTATTAGGAATGCACTTTTTGAGGCAGACAATCTTGGAAAGGAGGGGGGAATGACATTCTGACATATGGTGAAAGAGGTGCATGGGGCAAACAAGGTTGAGAACCACTGATATTCTAGCCTCCTTTTAAAACTTTCTAGTGTCCCAACACTTACTAGACAGTTGCTAAACTTGTTCCACTCTTCTACCACCCTATTTGTGAACCAGTTTCTTCTTATCTCCCTCCTAAACCTAAACTTATCCAATTTAAATCCTTTGCTACGAGTTTTATCCTGCTCGGATATTATAAGAACTTTATACATATCTCCTTTATTGATTCCTTTCACCCACATGAATACTTCTATCATATCTCCCTGCACTCTTCGTCTTTCTAGGGAATGCAAGTTTAGTTTCTTTAATATATCTTGATATGGAAAGCTCTAGCTTCATGTCTGGAGCCACGGCACTAACGCTGGGTACATTTTAGGCTTTTACGCCTCGTGCACTTTGTTTCTCTTGAAATACTATAACTCATACCGGAGGTAGTTGATGGTATCAAATTATCGGAATATACACAAAGTAGAGTCAACAGCAGATACTGTACACTTTTACAGCCTCCCACACTTCCACCTGGTACAGTCAGTGCTGTCAATCATCGTCTTAGAGATTGATTTGATTTTGCCGCTTACAGCGGCTACTTTATTGTGCACCCCACACTCATCCTGTGAGCGGTAGCCCAAAAGGATTACAGAGTAGAGTTTACAAAGGGTCATAATAATTAACCCCCGTTGTCAGGATATTATGGCACTGAATGTTACACAGTATTTCATTTACATTATTTGTTTAGTTCTATACATAAAGGGTAACTTATTCACAAATGCGTGAGTACAGGCGTGTGAGGCAGTATGTCTAGCCTCACACTTTGTTATTCACATTTACGTCAGAGGAATTCAAACACATTGCGTATTTGGTTCTGTACATGTGAATTGATATTGTTACTATGTGCAAAAAAGTGGATACAATCTTAATATGTCGGCTATCTTGCCATTAGAGATGAAGTGTTGTGCCATTTCACACACAGTGTGCTTGGACCTGTCCCTAAAAGGTTCTATCTTCACACAGTCGAGGACGTAGTGTTCAAGTGTGTGGCCATATGTATGGCCACACACTTTACATTAAGTTTTGTTTACATCTGCTTGAGGAACATACTGCCAAAGGTACTTATATCCTAACCTTAATCTAGCGGTTATAACATCTTGTAATCTAGTGATCTTGTTACTTGCTCCATATACTGTACATGTTTCACTTGATACATCTCATCATGGTTAACTACGGATCGACTAGTGCCTGTTTGCACTTGTCTACTTGCGTTAGATTCATCAATAAGTACTTTCCTAATTACAAGTTTTAAGGGTTCTTTTTGACAGACCCAAATTGTATTCAACAGTGTCTTTGTTTGACACCAGTTTGGCGAGGGCATCAACTCTGTCATGTTTTATGAGGCCTATGTGAGAGGGGATCCACAACAGTTTGACCTTGACATCCCGGTCAACAAGGTACGCATATTTGTGTCTGGCTTCAGAGACAAGCGCGTGACAACTTGAGTTGAGGGTGTCAAGAGTAAGTAGTGAGGATAGAGAGTCAGTGATGATGAGACTGTCAGTGACACCTATATCATATCGCCCCTCACTCTACGTCTCTCGAGGGAGTGCAAATAAGTTGTTTTAACCTGTCTCTGTACTCGAGGTTCTTAATGCCCGGGATTAATCTTGTCATTCTTTCTAGGGATTCTATATGCATTCTGCAGTACGGTAACCAGAATTGAACTGCGTAATCCAAGTGAGGTATCACAAGCGCAAGATATAGTTTCAGGATGACCTTTCTAGTTTTGTAACTATCACTCCATTGTATGAGCCTTGTTTCCAGCAAGTACCCATTGTTCACTTGGCTTAAGATTCCTACTTATCATTATTCCTAAATCTTTCTCACATTTGTATTTTTCTATAATATCGTTGTTCATCTGATATCTGGTTTCTCTATTTACATCTCCTAGACTAAGTACTTTGACATTTATCCTCACTGAATTTCATCTGCCATTTTTCAGACCACTCGAAAAATTTGTATAGATCTTCCTGTAGTTTTGCGGAGTCCTCGTTAGATTTAATTACACGCCCTATTTTAGCGTCATCAGCAAATTTATTTATGTTGCTGTCTACGCCGATATCTATGTCGTTTATGTATATAATAAATAATAATGGTCCAAGTACTGAGCCTTGGGGTCTCCACTAGTGACGCTACTCCAATCGGATTTAGTGCCGTTAATGCTCACTCGCTGTTTTCTGTCCTGTAGCCACGCACTAATCCATTTTAAAATTTCTCCTCCACGAGCCTCCACTTTCCTTATTAGTCTTTCGTTGGGAACTCTGTCGAAGGCTTTGCTAAAGTCAAGATATGCCACATCACGCCCCTCGTCCACTGATTCGAAAACAGCTGAAAAGAATGTTAATATATTAGTTAAACATGAACGCCCGCTTGTGACGCCATGTTGGGAATCATTGATGTACTTGTGCTTCTCCAGGTAATTTTGAATAGAGTTTGAAATTATTGCTTCCAGTAATTTGCCTGCAATTGATGTTAAGCTGATTGGACGGTAGTTATAGGATAGTGATCTATCTCCCTTCTTGAAAATCGGTATTACATTCGCTATCCTTGATTTAGCCAAAGTGTTTTGCTGAATTTCTAGTGAGTTAGTATACTGATGTTTACTGGAGGGGGGTGAGGGTAAACCTTGTGTCGTGGATCTGTTGTAGTGTTACAGGAGAAAGTTGATTAAGTGAGCTGTGTTGTGTGTACACTGCTTGTCCTCTTGTAAACATTAGGCTACCTCCATGAGCCTTAACTTCAGCCTCAAAGATATGTACAAATATGCTAATTTATTTTCTCAATAACTCTTGTTAATGCAAATTTTACTCAGTTAAGTTACGAAAGCTATCCAGGTGATTAGAATGACGTCGAAATTACTGTGAGACTCTACCACAACGATTAAGAGTTTTCTTTCATTTCAATTACGGGGAGAAAATTACCTTAATAACCTTTAGGAATCCCGGTCAAGGCTCGTGCTGGCAGGAGTATGTTTATCCTCGCCTCATTTACCTGCCACCTGTACTTAAGTCATTGTCGCTGTAACATTGAAAACAACAGATTCAGTTAAAAGTATCAAAATTAAATACAAATGACACAAGCTGTCGTTTAAAATGCCTCACAGAAAGGCAGGCATATAAAGACTATCATTCAACAAAGTTAAGTGGGTTAAAATAACAGCGTTGTGGCCTCTGTCAGTGTTAGAGGTCAGCTGGTCCCAGGTGGACGACGGGGAAGATCTACTCACCAGTAATTTATTGCTTGCATTATTATCAGGCTTTAAGATGAAAGTCATTGTTATATGTTGAGAGTAAATGTCACGAGTCACTTGGTGCATCACTGCTGGGGTCACTCTCTGGGTGCTGTAATGGTAGTGTTCACAGCCTCGCCTCGTACCCTGCAGGTGTGGATGAACGCGAGAAGGAACCAGACTTTATACAGCTAGGAAGTATTGCCTTTAAATCATACATATCGGACTTTATTTGTGATTGTCTCGCTCCTTCTTTTGGGTAATATAACCTGATCTCCTTTATTATAGTGGTAATGCAGTACTATATTAGAATGGAATTGGGGAGCGAATCACATACCGTTAAGGTGATTAAGGGTATTAGATAATTCAATAGAAATTACGCCCCTGTAGTTGATGCTCACCTGACTGTATATATCGATGATGTAATATAAGCAGTAATACGGCGGCCTGGATAACCGTAAGAAGGAATGCATGACTAAGTACATGTGTACAGAGCCTCCGCCACCTTGCTGTGGGTGAGGGTCGGCTGCCAGTCAAGTGCGCCGCCCTTCACACTTTCCACGAAGGAAACCCAACCAAAGTGTGAATGGCAGCAACCAGTACCTGCCTGGTGTATTTAGGTCGTTGTCTACCTACACCTTGACAAAACGGGTTAACCTTCAGTAAACGGTGGTTGAACGTGTGAACGGATGGGTTACGAGAAACCAGGGAGAGCCGTGAACAAAGAGGGGCCACCCTGGAGCATGGCTGACCACGACGTATACAAACATAATGCTGCTCACTCTGGTTGCTTGCCTCCTGCTGGGACGCCTGGGGGCTTCCTCTGCAATTTCACTGCTGGGGAGACGTGATGGGGATGGTGGTGGGGGGTGGCAAGAAAGGTGGAGGTGTTCTCAAGGTTTGTTGATAGATGGGGAAAAACTGGTCTTCATTGTGGTGTTTGGGGAACCTGTGTGTTGTAAGGAAACTCAGAATATACGAGACGTTTCTTGTATATTGTGATGGAACTCAAGGGAAGACTGGAGATCTCCCAGTGTTCGTAAGTAACAGGATCATACAGACAGCAATATTTTTCTACAAATTTTAAATGGAAGATTAATACATTTTCCATGGGAGGGAGACATGGAGGAATAGTTAGGATGAAGAGGTGTTGGGAGAGACAAATCTATCTTAACCTCGTGTAGCTGACAGTGTTAAGCTTGTGTTGGTGATGTTACAAAGACACCTGTGACAACACCACTGTGAGGGTTGTGTTGCTCAGGGTGTCAGGTGATAGGTGGGGTGCCTGGGATAAGCAGGTGTGAGGCGACAGTGCGTGGATGATCTCAGCCTCGTCGTGTCTCAGAAGGGTCAAAGGCCCTGTCAATATCCCGTGTTCAGTGTTCAAACATCCACACGGTGCCTCCTCCTCGCCGCTTTCTATCACTGTCTACCTAAACCTTATATAAACAGTACTTTTTTTAGCTTGTTTATTTTAGAAATGCTTTTTATATGAAGTTATTGAAGAATATTTTTTTGATTAATGAAACTACATAAATAAAAAGTAAAAATACGTGGTGGCATCTTGTGTGTCGTGTCTACATTATTTACTCACTATTCTTAACCACCATCATTGGCGTTATAATGTCTTCACTCCACTTCAACAACAACTAAGGTCTTTAAGCGCGTTACAAAATTGCTAATAACACGAGTCCATAAATAATAAAACAAATTATCGAGCTACTTTACATGTAATACTAAAATACAATATTTTTCCTCCACATTATGTATGCTAGTATGAGTAACTCCATAAAAATTACTATTGGAGACCATCTTGTGTGTATTGTAAGATACCGAAGTCAACCCTAAATAGACAGATCGACTAAAAGGAAAACAACAATTACTAGTTTCATCGTCAACACAAAGTTTTTCGCGTTTCCTCAACCTAAACACAAATAAAAGATAGAAAATGAGGCTGATAGGTCAGGATTTTGTTGGACTTCTTTTAATAGTTAGTAAATTTCAACCAAGTCTTTTATTTATTTATTTATTTATTTATTTACCTAACCCGAAAAGAAATTTGGGCCAGCGGGAAAGAAATTAGTGTTTGTTGGTAAATAGGATCTAAATATACTGTATTGTTGGGCTTTATTATTATTATTATTATTATTATTATTATTATTATTATTATTATTATTATTATTATTATTATTATTATTATTCACCTGAAGAATCTCTACCCCATCTTGTTTCACCTAAATATTAACCAACCTAACCTAACCTCATCCTCCAAATAGCGTTAAAATGGTCAATTTGGAAAGGGGAAATAAGCTAGGGTGGCTATTCTTCAGGTGATCCAGTATTATTATTATATTGTAGGCACATTGCAGTGTCAAGTATATCCCCTGCCATGCACACCGAAAATTTAAACATGATACCCGGGGCACCGACTTTATTCAGAGATAGTGAAGAAAACAAATTAAGCGGGATAGTAGTGACTTGTAACGTTGTTAGTAAGCAAATAGACAAACTAAAGCTTAATAAGTCACCTGGTCCCGATGAGATATTTGCCAGAGTATTAAAGGAATGTAAGGAAGAGCTTAGTATGCCCTTAGCAAAGTTGTTTAATATGTCCTTAAAAACAGGTGTAGTACCAGAATCCTGGAGGATAGCGAATGTAAAACCGATTTTCAAGAAGGGGGATAGATCATTATCCTCTAACTACCGCCCAATCAGTCTAACATCAATATTAGGCAAATTACTGGAAGCAATCATTTCAAACTCTATTCGAAATCACCTGGAGAAGCACCGATTGATCAATGATTCCCAGCATGGCTTCACAAGCGGACGTTCATGTCTAACTAATCTATTAACATTCTTTTCATCAGTTTTCGAATCGGTGGACGAGGGACACAATTATAATGTGGTATATCTCGACTTTAGCAAAGCCTTCGAACAGAGTCCCCCACGAAAGACTAATTAGAAAGGTAGAAGCACATGGCATCAAAGGTAATATCCTTAAATGGATTAGGGCGTGGTTACAGGACAGAAAACAGCGAGTGAGCATTAACGGCACTAAATCCGATTGGAGTAGCGTCACTAGTGGAGACCCCAAGGCTCAGTACTTGGACCATTATTATTTATTATATACATAAACGACATAGATATCGGCATAGACAGCAACATAAGCAAATTTGCTGATGACACTAAAATAGGACGTGTTATTAAATCTCACGAGGAGTACTTTACATTTGTCCACGTTGAATTTCATCTGCCATTTTTCAGACCACTCGAAAAATGGCAGATGAAATTCAACGTGGACAAATGTAAAGTACTCAGTATAGGAGATGTAAACAGGGAAACCAGATACCAGATGAACAACGATACCATAGAGAAATCCGACTGCGAGAGAGATTTAGGAGTAATGATAAGTAGGAACCTTAAGCCAAGTAAACAATGTGTTTTTGCTCGTAACAAGGCTAAGAAAGTAGTTGGGTTCATACAAAGGAGTGTTAGTTACAAGACTAGCGAGGTCATCCTAAAGCTATATCTTGCTCTTGTGACACCACACCTGGATTACGCAGTTCAGTTCTGGTCACCGTATTACAGGATGGATATAGAATCCTTGGAAAGAATTCAGAGGAGAATGGCAAGACTAATCCCGGGCATTAGGAACCTTGAGTATAGAGACAGGTTAAAGCATCTTAATTTGCACTCCCTCGAGAGACGTAGAGCGAGAGGCGACCTGATAGAGGTGTATAAGTGGAAGGCAGGGCTAAACAAAGGGGACATTACAAAGGTACTCAAACTATCCAACAAGGAGCGAACTCGTAACAATGGTTTTAAATTAGACAAATTTAGATTTAGGAGTGAAATAGGTAAACACTGGTTTGGAAACAGAGTAGTGGATGAATGGAACAAGTTACCAAATATCATCATTAACTCGAATACGCTGAATAGCTTCAAACATAAGTTGGATGCTTATATGAGCAATAGGGGTTGGGTGTAAACGGGACTGCCCAGTATGGGCCAATAGGCCCGCTGCAGTTTCCTCCATTCTTATGTTCTTATGTTCTCCAGGATTCTGGTACTACTCCCGTTTTTAAGGACATGTTAAACAATTTTGCTCTTCCTTACATCCCTTTAATACTCTGACAAATATTGTTGTAAAACAAGGATACAAGCACCCTGTACGTATGTCAGTCTGAACTATTTCCTGTTTTATATACTGTAATCAACATCGATGCCTTATTTAACAAGGCTTTATTATTCCACCACAATTTGGTTCCAGTAGTTCATTAGTCATCATTTTATTTCGGACATCTGTTTTGCTTCATCAATAAACTAATCTTCACTACCCGCTCCTCTAACGGGGTTATGGGGGTTAGAATGCAGGAGGATAGGTGGAGGAGGATATGAGAGGGTGTAGGTGAGGCAGGTGGAGCTGCAAGTGCAGGTGTACTGATATCTCGACACAAAATTTATTTTCAACATTGCGACTTTCTTGCAAATTGTTCAAATCACTTGTTTGTTAAATTCATAATATTTATTTGCACAGATTCCTCTTATATATGTTATACCACTTCGTTTTCTTCTATTATGAGCTCATAATTTCTCAATATTTTTGCGTTTGTTTCTACTCAAATTCTCTTTGCATCATATGGCAACAGAGTTTATAGTTACCAACGCCAGCTTTAAATCGCAATATTATTTCCGTGTTAAGATTGTTTTTCCCTTCTGTCATATGCTTCCTTTTAATTACTAGCTCATTTGATGTTATTATTATAGTTACAACATATACCTGTAACTGTAACCCCAGAGGCAGAAAATCTGTCACTTGACTTGGCTTTCTAAGCGTCATGAAACTCATGATATCGTATGCCCTTGACTCCTTGAGGTTCCAAGACTTGCTTTTTTCTTTGTGTTAGCTGGCCGTCAACATTTTAGGTGTTTACAACCGTCCCCAAGTGCGGATGCAGGGGGGTTCTGGGGGTCCTGACCCCCCTTTTCACCAGAATTTGCTTTTTTCTTTAATGCAGTATTGTACCCTGGCATTTTTGTATAGTAAAAAGTATTTACTATTGAATTCAGAATATCTCCTAATATCAAGTGTGCATGGCCTCAAAATGCCCATGTTAATGGTCAGATTTCAAAAAAAATCTTCTGGGGAAGGGGGCGCTGTGAGCCCCCTCCCCCCAAAAACAAAAAACAAAAACATCCAGTTTGGGGGGGTTCGCTGCGCTCGCCATGTTCCCCCACCCACAACTTCAAGGACACCCCCCACCCCTTTTGAAATTCCTGGATCCACCCCTGGTACCAATACTTATTGGTCAGAGAGAGCAAGTGATAATAATAATAATAATAATAAAAAAAAGTAATAATAATAATAATAATAATAATAATAATAATAATAATAATAATAATAATACGATAGCATAAGCATGTATGTAAGCTATGCAGATACAGGTATACAGTTCAGCATGAGTATAGACAATGTAGGTATTTGATGCTCGTAGGATATGGGAATATACAGTTTTCCAGGTACAGTACAGTGACTCAAAAGTCGGACGCATACCCTTCCATCTGCCAGTGAGAAGTAAAAGGGTGAGGCGAGGAACCTTAAGGTGTCGTCATACCCAAGCTATTATTACTGAAGCCAGTATCAGTAGTACTGAAAAAAATATATAAAAAAATAATAATAATAATTAGGTAAAGTTGTCATACAGGTTTACAATTGGATAAGCACGTTTATAAACTATGCAGTGCAACGTGAATATAGACAATGTAGGAATCTAATATACTATAGGACTAGGTGTGTGTGTGTGTGTGTGTTCAGGGCAGCCGAAACGGCACAATCGTTTTTCATCTAACTTGGTGGAAAAATTGCAAAAAAAAATCGTAGAGTGGAACAAACCTGGTCCCATATCGATGGTTTCTTTAGGAAGCCATTACATAACCATTTTATTTACGCTGGAAAACGATGAAAGTCTACGGACGTGGCGCACCCTCATTCGCTGTACACTGTCGGCCCATGATTGCAGTTATCGTACGGATCCCTCCTCCTCCCCCCACTTTTTTTCTTAGCCTACTTTTTTTATTGTTGTTTGGATTAGTAAAGGAAATAAGATGAGTAAATAGAAGAATAAAGAAGGGGAAACAGAAAATAGTTAGAGATAACAGGTGGGGGGAGCTGAGTTTCATCATGCGTCTGGATGCGCAGTTTCAACGTTACCAGACGACCTTACAGCTACAGTGTATACTTATTCCTGTGGGTGACTGTACATGGAAAAGGAGAAGAGATAAAAGATAATAACAGGAATGCATGGAGAAGATGACTACAATAGACACAGGGTGAATATAGACAGTGAAACAGACAGGAGGTTGACAAAAATAGACAGATTCATACACGCACAAATAGACAATATGGCAACTAACATGACAGACAGACAGTTGACTGACTGGTTCACATTAGACAAACAGCCAGACACACGCCAACAACGGATAAGACAGACAGATTTGACGACACAAAGAGTACAGACGGGCTCACAGTCAAACACCACGCAGACGAACAGGCAGTTGGGATGGCAATAGACAGGACCGATAGACTTGAGACAGATTAGAAGGCATTTATAAACAAGACTAACACCAAATTGACCATAGCTGCGTCAGTGAGGGTAGGAGGTCTTACATCCACCAGCGTAAATAATAAGAGGCATTGAAAACTAACACCCTCGCGCGGAAAGAACATCGATGGTCGGTCAGTCATGTGAGATGGGCCTAAAACTGACTAACGTAGATGATGACTATGATGACTTAACACAGGTGGTGACTGATCTAACCAGAATCAAGGTCATTTCTCTTCATAATATAATTTATCTCGGAATGATCATCCGTGATTCATAATATTTTTTTTTTTATGATTTTAACCTCTCCTTATGGCGAATATATCTTTAACTAATTATTCTAACCTTTATTCTGTTCCTATTTTTTGTATATTAGATACTGTATCACGACCACGACCATGATTATAACAACCACGACCATGATTATAACAACCACGACCATGATTATAACAACCACGACTATGATTATAACAATCACGACCATGATTATAACAATCACGACTATGATTATAACAACCACGACCATGATTATAACAACCACGACCATGATTATAACAACCACGACAATGATTATAACAACCACGACTATGATTATAACAACCACGACTATGATCATAACCACGACTATGATTATAACAACCACGACTATGATTATAACAACCACGACCATGATTATAACAACCACGATCATCTGGAAAACGATGTAGCTTTACGCTGTCAGCCGGGCGGTGGTTGCGCGATAGCCAAGCACTAGCTTTCAAACTTTCATGCCTTGGTAACTGTATCACCGAATTCGCCACCGGGCACGAAGGGCCCACGATCACTTGTCTAATATACTATAGGACTAGGCGTGTATGCGTGTGTGTGTGTGTGTGTGTCTGTTCTGGGCAGCCGAAACGGCACAATCGTTTTTCCATCAAACTTGGTGGAAAAATCGCAAAAGTTTCGTAGAGTGGAGCAAATCTGGTCCCATGTCGATGGCTTAGGAAGGCATTAGTTAACAATTTTATTTACGATGGAAAAAGATGCAAGTCTACGGACTTGGCGCACCCTAATTAACGTGCCCGCTATCACTTGTTATACTAATTCCAAAGCCCGGACAGCCTGATGCCTTTCGTCCCATAACACTAACTAGCTGCCTTTGCAAAACCTTTGAGAGGATGTTCTTGGCAGACTCTTATACACAATCAGAGAACACATGTCTCCTAACATAAATGGCTTCACCCATGGTAAAAGTGTACGTAATTGCATCACCACATTCCAAAGTGTTCAGGGTGATGAATGGCACAGATACACTACATTCCTTGACCTAAAAGAGCTGCATTTAATATTGCCAATAGGCAACTTATATTGTGAGAACTAGCCAAAATGGATATAGGAGGTCGGCTGTTACACTGGATAGGTGGGTTGCCTAACCAACAGAAAGGCTGCTACACTGCTTCAGGGTTACAACAGTGAAGTAAAAGATATGCAGCTTGGCACCCCCCAAGGTGGAGTACTTAGTCCCAATTCGCTCAATGTTCTTATGAATGCACTATTAAAATCAAGCCTAGACAGCCCCAACAATATTACTGTTCGCTATGCAGATGACATTCTTATTCATACTAGAACTCATCGTGAAATCCAAACCGCCCTGAACCATGTACAGTCCCCTTCACTAGTGCGTTTACAGGGGTTCCTCAGGTTTTGTGCAGTGTGGCAGCGCTGTGTTTGCTTACATTCAACTGAAGGAAACAGCACAATAGTAAACATACTATGGAATCAAATTAAAACTATATTAAAACAAATATATGATTTGTTGGAAGTTTATATGACGAGCCCCACAGTCAGACTGTGAGAACCTTGGTCTCATCATCTCCATTGAGAAAACTAAAGTATTCAACAGACAAGCTGGTAATCGCAAACGTGGACCGCCAAACCTTAAGATAGATAACAACACCATTGACTATGTTTCCTCATTTAAATATATCGGTATCCCTATCACCCATACCTTACCTGCCATACAACAGCTAACCCGCCAATGTACTGATACGTTAAAACCCTTAAAATGTGTAACGGGTTACAACCCACATTAAGGCGCTATTATAAGAATTGCTAAAACAATGTACCTACAGTAGGCTATATAAGATCTCTGGTAGATTACCACTCACCAGCCCTGGTCCTTAATATGAGGAAAGAACTAGGTATACCCAGTGTCCAAAGATAGAATAAGTGAAGTCAACTTCATGATAGCCCTGAGGTTCTTGCTTGGTGATCCAGATAAAAGTGCTTCTAAAAAAAGCTTCTAGAACATATGAGTCATGAAACTGGATAATCTAAATGGACCCAAACTACAGCTACACATATGAGGATGTTTAGACTAGACTATCTGTACAAATGTGAGACACAGCAGCGCTTCCTGGCAGTCTGGCGGACAGTTCCCTTCGACATTACAACTCCCACGTACCCGCCTAAACGACTGACGACACATAATCCTTACCTCCAACACACTGCCAACGTGAGAGCTCTTGAACACATACATGACCTACAGACTGAAGATAACACCATACAGACCATCTACACTGACGGCTCTCTTAACACTGTGTGTGGGAGTGCTGGAAGTGATGTCATTGTAACTAAGCCTAAGCCTAACGGTAATGTAATAGAGAAAGGAACTTGAATTAGCAACTGGACATCCACTCTACAAACTGAACTATTTGCCATACTCACAGCCCTGAAACTTGTTCTGTACTATACACGTAGTTTCCTGTGTACCGAGAAAAATGTAGGTAAACAACAAGAGTAAACTGTAAAGCAGTTTGACCAAGCTGTCAGAGAGACAGACAGAAAGGGATGACCAAGGAAAGTATATAGGAGGAAGCGCGTGTCCATTACTTTACATTGAGGCCTCCGATTGGCCCGCCATACAGTGGCCAGGCGTCCCTAAGAAGGAGAACGAGTTTCTTTATTTTTTAAGGGCAAACTACAATAGAAATGATTATTTAGCGATAACCGCGATATATATATATATATATATATATATATATATATATATATATATATATATATATATATATATATATATATATATATATATATATATATATATATATATATATATATATAAGACTCAAAGTTTTCTTCGGGGATGCCTCCCAGTTGAAGAATAGCTTCAAGCATAGGTTAGATGGATATATGAGCGATTGGGGTTGGGTGTAAATGGGACTGCCCAGTATGGCCAACAGGCCCGCTGCAGCTTCCTCGATTCTTATATTCTTATGTTCTTATGTACATAATCATCCCCCCTACTGTACAATTCATGTATTTCTGCTAAGGTCAACCTATTGGTGATCAGAAACAAAGTCACAAGAAAAAAGTTCAATTTGTCTTTTGTTATGGTTATGTTCAAAGGCACATTTCTAGAAGTTTCAAATCATTCTCCTCTTTAATCACAACACATCTACGTCAGTGGATTTGATTTGTACACATATTATATATCATAGGTAGTCTATTCATGAAAGGATTAATTGAAGAGAAACTTTTATTGTGTTCCTTATAAATATTTTATTCAATATATATAAATGGTCTTAAAGACTACAACACACTTTATTTTTATTTAAATGTGCTACATGTTCTACAGTAATTACTTACATTAAATTGAATACCTATGCTACCTTTATTGTCTAATAATTATATTTATTTGTTACATATTTGTTATCAGTTCAGGCAGCAAATGTACGAACCATTTACAGAGAACATGGACAACACCAAATTATACCGAGTGTGAGCTTATTCAAGGCAAGACTTGATCAACATTGAAGCAGGTTTCAATATATTCAGGAGCCAGTGCATGCACAGGATCAGGCCAACACTGTGCATTAGAGGCGTGACCGACCGCCCAAGCGGTTAACGAGTAGATGAGTGGCGAACAGCGCTGCCGTTTATTCATCAACTCTATGACGTCATTTTTCCTCACGTTTTCGTTGGGTAGTAATGGACTTTATAAAGCATGAATTTTAGGTATAACTATTGCAATATCTTGGCAAAATATAAACATGCACCTACAAAAACCCTACAATCAAATAATGTTATAACATAACATGGGAACCTTAAACACTAATTGAACAAAAAAATATCAAATAGAAGTTAGCGTCCTCTGATTTGGTGTAAAATTTATACATCCACCCTGGAATTTCACAGCCTCAGACAAGGCTATTAATGAATTAATAGAGGGAGTTTGTAGAGCGTTTCTGGATTTTGTTTTCATTAAATTCAATATATAAAATAGTCTCTCTGCATCTGCATTGGATGTTGGAAGAGACAATACCTGCAAAGCAAATGTACAAAGGTCCTTAAATTGGGAAACACCTACACCGTCCTTAAGTTCCCCTAGTTTTGTATAAACGTCCACTATGTCACTGCTGTCCTTAATCTCGGGTGGTATAGCAATCACATCTAAGTCTCTCCATTGATCATCTAAAACTTGTATACTGCCACTGTATATTGGGGGACCGCCTTCACAAAGTCGTATAAGGATAGCATCTCCTTCCTGGATTTATTATCAAATACCCTATTTGATGACAGAAATGAACACATCCATAAAAACTTGCTGCCAAACTCAAATCTTTGACGTAATTGCACACAAAGGTTTATCATGAAGAGACGACATCTGAATTGTACATCCTTGACCATATTAGGGAATTCTCTATATTGTTCACTTTGCAGTAGGCCATGTATTGTTGCTCCCAAGTATATTTGGCCTCTTGGGAGGTGATTTTCTTCATTTCTGGGATCAACTGCATCAAGATTACCCGTTTGAAAAACTTCATGACAAAATATCCCAAAAGATTCCTGTAAAGCTGACATATACTATCGTGTAACAAATGGATAGTTGGTGACTCTCTCTGAAACAGTAGATTTAACTTGTTACATTTGGGCAATATAAATTTAAGAAAATTGTAGTACAATAAAAGTAAAGGGTCCCTAAGACTCTCTGCTATTTGTTTTACGGCCACCAATCTTTCCTCTGTTTCCTTTAAAGTAAAAAACATTTTTAGGGGCTGCCACTGCTCTAATACTCTTTCAATTTCCTGGTGGAATGATAACCAGCGGGTCTGAATAACATGCAGAACTTTGTGTGGTTTGACAGTACAAAATTATTGAAATTCCTGAAATTCATGTTGTCGTTTAGCACTATGGGAAAAATAGGTATATATAAGTCTGATCATGTCTTCGCAACGCCGTGGTAGCGTCTTTGCAGCCTCCGAAGCGCATAAGTGAATAGAATGACAAATACATTTCAATATGGTTATACCAGGAATAGTGATACGTAGCCTGCTGCTTACAGAATTGTGTTCTCCCATAATGTTACTAGCGCCGTCAGCAGCAAAGCCAATCAGGTTCTCATGTGGTATTCGGTGTGTTTCTAATGTTTTCATAGTTAAATTATACAAATTTTCCCCTGTTGACCCTGTAGATGATTCATCACCGTATACATTGATCACCTCTAATAACCCAGATTTAATGCTGTTTGTAGTTGAATCCCAAAGTCTTACAAGAACACAGGATGCTTTCATCGTACTAATGTCTGTTGTTTCGTCAACAATAATGGAAAATTTATTTTCTCTAAGTTTATCTACTAAATCCTCGGTGACACACCGTCCTAACGTCCTCACAACCTCTGTGCATTTTGTTCTTTTCGTGTTCATGCCTTGAGCAATTGCAGAATCAGGAAACATCCTCTTCATGAGGTCTACTAAATGATCTGCAGTGGTAAATGGCAAGTTGTGCTCGGCTATAAAGCAAACCAAAAGAATTGTTTCTACGGCTTCTCCATTTACTGCATAGTTCCCATGGTGAGCCGGGATCCACTTCTGCTGGACCTCCTGTTGTTCCGAGGCCTCATAAACTGAATGCATCTTTGTCGTTTTGTGATGTTTGATGGCTGTCAACTCTGCACTCACTTCCCTCTTGCATATTTTGCAAAAGGCCCTAGATGGATTGTCCTCAACACGGGACAACCAGGGCTGGAAATCTTCATTGTTCAGCCATGCATCTCTGAAGCTCCGCTTCGCAGCCATCACCACCTGCAATAGGAGATTTGATCAACTTTTGTGTAGTCTCCCCTGCAAACCCAAGAATAACTAAATCAGTGAATAATTGCCATGATCGTTCTAGATTACTTGCATAGTCCTTTATAAGCACAAAGGAAAATAATGTATATTTGGCCCTTTGGAAAAATAAAAGCAACAAATGAACAGGGGGTAAAGATTTCATTTATAAGAACATAAGAACATAAGAAAGTGGGATACTGCAGGAGGCCGACTGGCCCATACAGGGCAGATCCCTTTCACACCCATCCCAGCACTTCCATGTGCCTATCCAACTTCGTCTTGATGCTCCCTAGCGTCCCCGATCTTACTATAGCACTCGGTAGCCTATTCCACATATCCACAACTCTATTACCAAACCAGTGCTTGCCTATATCCTTTCTGAATCGGAATTTATCTAATTTAAAGCCATTTGTTCTAGTTATTTCGTTATTACTGAGCTTCAGAACATCTTCCATTTTACCCTTGTTAATCCCACTTATCCACTTGAACACCTCTATCATATCTCCCCTAACTCTACGCCTCTCTAATGAATGCAAGCCTAAGCTTTTCAGTCTTCATATGGAAGGTGTAGATATATGAGACGAATATGCTGTGATATCTAACTGTACTATTTACCATTATTGATTCAGGTCTCTGTATTATATGTTATAATCATACTCCCTTTTGTCACTGAATGTTAGTTCATGTTTTAGGCACATGCGCGCTGTACGCGCATGCGCAGATAGAGATACCCAGAGAGATTCCAAGACAGGACGCTGTTTCCCCTGTCTTAACTCCTTTTGTGAGTTTGTCCCAGAAATAGAACTTACGAACTTGACACCAGTGTGTTTCCTTTACCCCTGATTGGAAGCATCACCTGGGTCTCCCACATGGCGCAGTGATTAGCTGGGACATCACATTATTCAGAATTGGAGTGGACACAGAATCTCTCTCGGAGCCGCCATCTTGTCAACTCCTCCTGTGAGTGGATCGGCGGCGCGTGTACCTCTCAAGACATTCCTGGATTTACAGTGCAGTGTTGTGAAGTGCTTTTTCAGTGTTGTGTGTGCCCTTTAGTGTCTTTAAAGTGTTTCCCTGTGTTCCTGCACTTTTTACAAAAGAGGGAAGCCTATTTAAGACCTAGGGGAGAGCTCAAGTTTTGACGTCCTTCCCCGCTCATGACTCGGCCGGCACTGGGTGTCTGAGCCGCGAGGGGAGTTGCTGTAGCCGCCAG
Source organism: Homarus americanus (assembly GCF_018991925.1). NCBI lineage: Eukaryota > Metazoa > Arthropoda > Malacostraca > Decapoda > Nephropidae > Homarus > Homarus americanus. The sequence continues at coordinate 29,201 of NW_024741981.1, read as the reverse complement.
CGCGCTCCTGAGCCAGCCTGACCCGAGTACACGCACGAACGAACGCACACACTCACTCACAGACGCTCGCAGATATCTTCCATTTAAAGACAATTGCTTTTCTGCTCACTTATTAATTACAGTAATTGTGAGAGAAATAAACCAGGCCATATGGAAGATCAGGAATTTATTGGGTTTTCTTCAGATACCCAACAAGCCCAACTTCAGACTGATGTCGGTGCAGTAAGTGGACTCCAAGTGGAGCGGAAAGTGGATCAAGCGGCCCCACCCACCCTTAGCCCCCACTACACACGTCCGCAACCTGCCACAGGTGTCGACTTCCTTCATTTAATTCAGTTTTTGGAAGAAAACCGACGACAAGACGACATCAGGAGGCGACAGGAAGACGATGAACGAAGACGTGAAGAGGATCACAGGCGTCAACAAGAAAATGCCAGATTCAGTGCCATTATCGAGTTGTTGGCACCTGTTACCCTTCAAGCAGCTACTACACCTGCCTCTTCGTCCACAGGTGCACCTGCAGGGTCCTCTTCAACTTCTTTGCCCCCCCCACAGAAAGCACTCGCTCAGAGTCCACCGCCACTCCAAGCTGATGCCTCGTTCCAGGTATTCCGTGAATGGCGTCGGAGGTGGGACGATTATTCGATGATGGTCGATTTATCGAGGTTGCCTAGGGAGAAACAGCTGATCCAGATGAGAATGTGTCTCACCCTAGAGACGCAACGTATCCTGGAGCACACCCTGCAAATTCCCCACGACTCAGACAAGACTGTGAAGGACGTCTTGGATGCTTTACAGACGCATATCAAGGGTCTCCGCAACGAAGCTCTGCATAGGAGAGAGCTTCTCAGTTGTAAGCAGCTGGAGGGTGAGTCATTTGCAGATTTTTACGTACGACTCCGACGCATCGCTGAGGAGGTTGACGTTTGTCCTGGGAACTCGTCGACTTGTGAGGAAACACAGCTGAAGATGATTATCCTCATGGGCGTGCGGGACGAAGAGCTAATTCAGAAGCTTATCTCCCTCGACACTGCCTCTTCTCTACAGGATGTTGTCACCACCTGCCGCTCTTACGAAGCCACCAGAAGTGCGACTTCTGCTATTCGTGCTCCATCTAACCAGCTGTGTGCCATCTCCGCATATAAGAACAAAGGACGTGACGGAACTTCAGCTTCACATCCGACTTCAGCTTCGCATCACTCTTCGGCATCACTTCAGACTTCGACGCCAGGTCATTCATGCCAATATTGTGCTCGTCGGCATGGTTCTGAATGCCCTGCCGCTGACAGTACCTGCAATAACTGTGGCCTTCGTGGTCATTGAGCTAGGACACTGAAGTGCCCTGCCAACAACGTTCAGTGCCGCTCCTGTAGCCGCATTGGACATTATGACAAATGCTGTCAGTCACGGAAGAAAAACGATACTACTTGCAAGTCTCAGGCGGCGAAGAACAAGATCTGTTGTCGCGTGGGATCCTCTTCCCCTGTCAGCAAGACACCTCAGCCCATCTGTGTACACCTGTCATACGGCGACATTACTTCCCGTATCCAGATGCTTCCTGACACAGGTGCGGACGTCACAGTCATCGGCACAAGACACCTCGACATTCTGGGGATCCCTAGGAGCAGTTTGCAGCCACCGTCAACTTCTACAACGCTCACCGCAGACGGTTCTACAATGGCACCTGCTCTGGGTACATTTCAGGCTACCCTCACCCTAGGTAAGCAGTCATGTTCTGCCAGGATTCAGGTCCACAAAGGTGTTCAGATGCCACTACTGTCTTATGGCCACTGTCAAGAGTTGGCCATAATATTTCCAGACTTCCCCAAGCCAATTCTGGAAATTAAACATGTCAACAGGTGCAAGGAGCTTCCCCTCCCACCCAATACGTCACCTGCAGCCAGGGAGCTCTTCCTACTGCAATCCAAGGACGTGCTGGGTTCCAAGGAGGACCTCAATACGGCTCCACTCAGCAGTCAGCAGCAGGAACCCCTCATGAACAACGACAACCCTACGAGGCCCTTTGAGTCCGTCTCTGCGGATTTCTTCGTTGTGGCGGGAAAGTCCTTTCTCGTCATCGCCGACCGGCTCTCAGGGTGGCCTGTTGTCGTTCCCTGCGGAGGCAACACTACTGCCTCTCATACAGTACGTATGTTCTGTCGCTACTTCCGGGAAGTTGGTGTCCCTCTCCGCCTGAGGACTGACGGCGGGCCCCAGTTCACCAGCAACGACTTCCGGGACTGCATGGAGCGATGGGGAGTTTATCATGTGGTGTCCTCGCCACATTATCCCCAGTCCAATGGACATGCCGAGGCTGCCGTAAAGTCCGTCAAGCATCTCATCCTCAAGACGGCACCCTCAGGCAACATTGACTGTGAGAAGTTTGACCGGGGTTTATTGGAATTGCGGAATACCCCCAACTTCACAGGTCGCTCCCCAGCACAGATGTTATACGGCCACCCACTACGGTCATGTGTCCCTGCCCATCCTGAGTCCTTCTCGAGGGAGTGGCAGGCCAAGACCGAGGACTGCGATCGTCGTGCAGCCGCCCGTGCTGACCAGGTAAAGGCACAGTACGATCAGCACGCCCGACCCCTTCCCAGGTTGAGTATCGGGCAAACAGTTCGGGTTCAAGACCCGACGTCTCACCGCTGGGACAAGGTCGGGGTTGTCATGGGCTGCGGCAAGACCAGGGATTACGAGGTCCGTCTCCCTAGTGGTCGGGTATGGTGGCGGAATCGCCGCTTCCTTCGTTCAGTACCGTCCCCTAGTGGTGAACCCCTCCCCCACATCCCTGTGAACCCTTGCTTGGACGAGAAAAGTAAGTCCTCATTCAGTGACCCCCCAGTCTTCCCACGTCACTCTCAAAGGCTCCTGGAAAAAGAGTCCGCTCGAGATTGCACTACGAGCGTGAGGGGGAGGGAGGTGTAGATATATGAGACGAATATGCTGTAATATGTAACTGTACTATTTACCATTATTGATTCAGGTCTCTGTATTATATGTTATAATCATACTCCCTTTTGTCACTGAATGTTAGTTCATGTTTTAGGCACATGCGCGCTGTACGCGCATGCGCAGATAGAGATACCCAGAGAGATTCCAAGACAGGACGCTGTTTCCCCTGTCTTAACTCCTTTTGTGTGTTTGTCCCAGAAATAGAACTTACGAACTTGACACCAGTGTGTTTCCTTTACCCCTGATTGGAAGCATCACCTGGGTCTCCCACAGAAGGTTTCTAATATTATGGATCATTTTTGTCATTCTTCTTTGTACTCTCTCCAAAGAATCTATGTCCATTCTATAATAAGGACACCAGAATTGAACCGCATAATCCATGTGTGGCCTCACTAATGCTAGGTAAAGTTTCAAGATAACGTCAGCAGTTCTGTTACTCACACTCCTAGATATGAACCCAAGAATCCTGTTTGCCTTGTTGCGAACGCTAATACATTGTTTTCTAGGTTTCAAGTCGTTGCTAACAAATACACCTAGATCTTTTTCACAATCTGAGTTTTCAATTTCCGTGTTACCTAGTTTATACTTAACGTTTGTATTCGTCTTCCCTATCTGTAGTACCTTGCATTTATCAGTATTAAAATTCATTTGCCAGTCTACTGACCACTCATGTAAGGTATCTAGATCTCTTTGAAGGTGTTCAAAGTCACTGTCTGAATTTATCACTCTCCCCATTTTGGTATCATCTGCAAATTTACTAATCCTACTAGTTATACCTAAATCAAGATCATTAATGAATATAACAAACAGCAGAGGGCCTAATACAGATCCCTGGGGAACTCCGCTTTTGACCGCACCCCAGTCTGACTTAAATCCATTTATGCTGACTCTTTGTTTCCTACCAGTTAACCATGACCTAATCCATTTTAATAATGATCCACCTATTCCATGTGCTTCTACCTTCCTTATCAATCTCTCATGAGGGACTCTATCGAATGCTTTACTGAAATCTAAATAAATTATATCATATGACTTATCATTATCTACCGCTTCATATACTTCTGAGAAAAAGCTAAGCAAATCTGTGAGACAAGAACGTCCCTGGGTGAACCCGTGCTGAGAAGAATGAATTAAGTTGAATGTTTCAAGGTGGCTTCTGATTTTTTGTAGCAATAATTGACTCTAGCAACTTGCCTATGATTGACGTGAGACTAATGGGACGGTAATTTGATGCAATTGATTTATCACCTTTTTTGAAAATCGGAACTACATTTGCAAGTTTCCAAGCTTCTGGCACTAGGCCCGATTCTAATGACTTATTAAATAAAACTGCTAATGGATTACTCAACTCATCTCTACATTCTTTTAATATTCTAGCATATACCTCGTCTGGACCAGGCGATTTATGAGGCTTCAGTTTGTTAATTACTTTAAGCACATCGTTACTAGTAATATTGATATTCATCAACATATTTTCTATACTGTCGTTATATACCTTATGAACTTCTGGAAACTGTGCTAGGTTTTCATTTGTGAATACGGAGCGAAAATGACTATTTAACTTACTACACATTTCTAACTCATCATCAGTCATTTCTCCTGTCGTAGTTTTAAGGGGACCTATTGTATCTCTAACCTTTGATTTATACAGTTGATAAAAAGCTTTGGGGTTATTTTTCGATTCGATTGCTACCTTGATTTCATAATTTCTCTTTGCTTTCCTAATTTCTGTTTTTACCTGTCTTGTTAGGTTCTGATAGTAACCAAGTAAGTGATTTTCGCCTTTCTAACTTTTCTATATACTCCTTTCTTTTTCCCTAGAAGATCTAAGAGTCTATTATTCATCCACTTTGGTTGGTTCCGTATCGATCTGAATTTTCTTTTAGGGATGTGTTTATTTTGAGCATTATGGATTGTCGCAATAAATTGTTCATAAGTAGCTGCTAAATTAAATTCGGGGTTCTCCTGTCCTAAGTTGACAGTTTCCGGAGGTGTGGGGGGGATTAATCTTTTGACCATAGGGTCATCCCTTAGGTCTCTCCTTAAGCTACCGTAATTAGCCTTCCTAAAATCCGGGATCAAGGCCGAATTTTCCTTCCTGCCATTCCATATTATGTTAAAATATATGGCTTTATGACCACTGTTTCCTAGTTCGTCTCCAATCCCAACATCTTTTACTAGATTTTCATTATTACTGAGAACTAAATCGAGGATATTATTTCCTCTAGTGGGCGAGTTTATGAATTGATATAAAAAACTATCTTGTACTACTTCTAGAAAATCTTCAGATTCATTATCGCTAAGTTGATTTTTCCAATCTAAGCCTGAAAAGTTGAAATCGCCTAGAATACATACATTGTTTCTATCAGATGCCTTCTTTATTTCCTCCCATAGCAATTTACCATCGTTCCTACTCAAATTAGGTGGTCTATATATAACACCAATGACTACGGACTCATTGCCCTCACCAATCTCTACCCAAATACTTTCATTGTCGCTATTTGTTTTAATGTTTGATTTATTGCAGCTTTTTAATGACACCCTGATATACACTGCTACACCGCCCCCTCTCCTTCCTACTCTGTCAAATTTAAATAGGTTATATCCTGGAATATGAAATTCTGCTAAAAAATGTTTGCTGTTTGAATTTATCCATGTTTCCGTTATTGCAATTATATCTATGTTCTCTTTACTAACAATGGCTCTGAGCTGGTCCATTTTGTTACACAGGCTTCTACTATTAGTATAATAAACACTCAGTATATTTCTTCCGTTTCTATCTGTTTTACATTTATTACTTTGATGTTTGTTATTATGACTAACTATATTTTCAGCATTATCTACTTCTGTTTCACTGCTGTTATTTTCACATGGTATTTTCCTCTCTTTACCATTGATGGGATTTGGACATATTAAAACCCCACCTTTACTACCCTGTCAACTATCTTCGCTAGCACCGCCACCCCCTTCCTACTTAAATGCACCCCATCCCTTACATACATACTATCATCACCATAGTACAGGCTCCAACTATCAATGAATGGCGTCGACAGCTCTTTACACTGTTCTTCCAACCAGCAATTGAAACCAATTGCACGGGACATCCATTCACGACTGGCACCACGTCTAGGTAGGATAGAGCAAGCAATAGGAGTTCCACCCTTCACCCTAATCTTATCTAGAGCTTCCCTATACAGTTTACACAGTTCGACACTGGTAAGCTTACCTACGTCATTGCCTCCTGCACTGAGTAAGACTATGGGGTTGTCTCCACAGTCATCAATGACGTTCTCCACTCTCTCCAGTACTCTACCTATCCCTGCCCCGGGGAGACACTCGAGCTTCCTAACTTTAGTGCAGAGATTGTTACCTAAATACTTCACCATCGAGTCTCCCATGACAGAAACACATTTGACCTTACCTGAGTGTGGTGACTTCTTACCTGCGCTACTCCCTCTCTCCACACTAACAGAGGGAGTAGCACTCGTGGTGTTACTAGCACCTTCCTCACACTCGTCACTTAAGGTGCTGAACCTGTTGCCTTTTTAGAGTGCATTTTGTAGCACTAGCAGCAACTACCTTCCATGAATCCACTTCAACTTCACCGTCCTTCACGACACTGGCAAAGGTTTTCTTCTCCTCTAAAACTAGCTTCAAGGCTAAGTTTTCGCCCTTGAGACTCTGGACCTCCTTCTCAACCTTCTCCAGTCGGTCTTGCAAGGCAAGACAAAGCTGGAGAACGTGAGAGGTGGTCGAGTACTCGTCAGCAGCTGCCATGTCACTATGTCACTAACACTGACAGGAACACAGGTCCGCACTGGCTGAGGGTCATTTCTGTTGATACACTGATAAAAAAAACGATTAAGGTATAAGTAACTGCTACATAGGTGATGAAAGCTGTGATTAATTACATGCCAATTACATAAATAAATATATCCTTACCGTCTTGTAGATAGAGTTCTGTGAGTACGTCTAGCTGATGATACTTGGCTGATGATGAGAGCTGAACTGAACAAAGGCTAGTGACAGGGAGGAAAGAGGTTCAGGGGAAGGATAAAGGGAGGATTGAAGTGAATTTGAGAAGGAGAGGAAAGGTGCAGTGGCTAAGCACCGCTTGCGTTATTTTGGGCTTAAGTTGAAGTTTTAAGTTGGAGGCAGCAGCCACCTGTCTGGACACGGCGAGGAGGTGGCCGGACCCTGAATCAGGTGAGCGTCAGGTCAAACGTCAGGTGCGTGTCGGGTTGGGCAAAGAAATATCTTGGTCATGGTATTCTTGTTAGCTTGAAGTTGATTTTGTTCTTTTCCTCCTCTTCTTGCTCTCTTGGACTGTCCATTCGGTAGTGTTTGGGTCCTGTTCTCCGTCGTCATCGTGCCCTAGGTGTTCGTAGATGTGGTCTCGTGGGGTTTTACTGGGGTCTCGTGATGTTCTTGTTTCTTGGTGACTGGTAAATTATTCTCGTACTTCTTTTCTTCGGTCTTGTTGGGGTCTTGATTCTTCTTTTCTTCGGTCTTCACTACAAGGAGAGCCTCCTTGTAGCTCAGTTTTTTTCTTGGTTGGGCAGCTGAGCAGCCCTACACTCCTCCCTCCACTTGGGACACTCCCGGTCGGAGGAGGAATGAGAGCCACCACAAGCTGCGCATTTCTTGTCGGCCGCCGAGCAGTTGGTGTTCTGGTGCCCGGGTATTCCGCACCTGCAACAGACCTCTCGAGCACGACACTTCCCCGCCAGATGGCCATACTAGGGGAAAGGTCACGGCAGGGCTAGCTCCAGAGGGATAATTATCAGATATGGCCAGTGATATGTGCGGTCTTGGGTATGAGAGTTTGTGGACCAAACTGGAGTGGTCCACTGAAGAATTGGCGAGGGCCAAGTTAGAAATTGAGAGGGCCACGTTGGAGAACCTGAAATTAAGGAAAGAACTGGCGAAGTTAAAAGGAGAGGCTGGACGAGTAAAGCCAGTGTCTGACGAAAAATCAAACGAGTGGAAAGTCGTGAGTAGTGGGAGGACCAAGCTGGTGGTGAAGAAGCACAGGAAGGATACGACAACAACGACAACAACAGCTAAGTGTACCAACCCGTTCAGTCCCTTGATAGACGAATTGGACGTTAGTACAGTCAGGGGCAGGGATGACAAGGAAGGTATAAAAACTTTAATTGTTGGTGACTCACAGGTAAGGTACATGGACAGGGCCTTTTGTGGTAAAAACAAAAATAGGATGAGGGTGTGTTTGCCAGGAGCTGGGGTGGGGGATATAGTTGACAGGATGGACAATATCTTGTCTGGTAATGGGAAGAAACCCATTATCTGCCTCAGTGCAGGAGGCAATGATATTGGCCGGTGTAGGAGCGAGGAACTTCTTGATAAGTTCAAGGCAGCCATAGATCGTATTAGGACTAAGGGAGGGATCCCTATCATATGCGGTGTCCTGCCTAGAAGGAGAGTTGGCAGTGAATGGTTGTCAAGGGCAATTGGTGTTAACGACTGTCTTGACAGATATTGCAAGTCAATATCAGTCCCATTCATTAACAACTGGGACAACTTCTATGGCAGAAGGGACCTTTATGCTAGGGATGGGGTGCACCTGTCTAGGGATGGAGTAACAACCCTGGCTGGGGCTCTAGAGGGGGCAGTTCAAAAGATATCGAAGTCTTTAAACTGCTAAGAGAACATAAGGGCACGGGGGTGGAGGAGACTGCAGTGGGAGCGGGTAAACAAGGCTAAAGATTACAGGGAAATAGTGTTAGGAATGATGACAAAACTAAATTAGACAGGGAGTTTAAAACTAAACGCGGTAAGGGAAGGACTCAGAACACGACTAACTTAAATGTATACTACGCGAACAGTAGAAGTATGAGAAACAAAATGGATGATATTAAGGCCTTGGTATGTACCGAAGAAATCGATATAATTGCATTCACTGAAACATGGATCAACCTAGACACACGTGAATTACCAGTCGAATACCAAATTGCGGGTTACAAACTGTTCCATACCGATAGGCAGACCAGGAAAGGAGGCGGAGTAGCAATCTATGTTAGGGATAATCTGAAGTGTGAAATAAATAAGGAAATAAAAACTGAGAGGAACACAGAAACAATTTGGATAGAATTAAGCGACGGTCGGGAAAAATTAATCACAGGAGTAATATATAGACCCCCCAATCTTGAGAGCGTCAATGAGGGACTTATCTGGGATGAAATGCGCAGGGCTTCCATACACAACAAAGTCTGTATAGTAGGCGACTTTAACCTTGGCCAAATAGATTGGACTGACCTTACAGGTAACTCAGAATCAGAGGATTTTCTCGAGACGATCCAGGACTGTTTCCTAAGTCAACATATAACCGAACCCACACGGGGTAATATTATACTGGATTTAGTTCTGTCGAACAGAGAAAACCTCATTAGCAATGTCGAGGTAGGGAACGAACTTGCAAACAGAGATCACAAAGAAATTCGATTCCAGTTAGATTTTCAGGGCAGACGTAAGGAAAATTCCACTAAAGTACCAGATTTCAGAAGGGCAAATTTTGACAGTTTAAAGAGGCAGCTGAGAGAGGGGGTGTCGCGCTTGGCCGTGAACCTGACAGATGACACCGACCTGATAAAGTCTGAGATTGCCGGGTTACGACAATTTAAATAGTGGAGTTACTTAATGCACAAAAGGCAGAACATACCATACAAAAAAAGCTCAGATCAGACAACGTGACTAAATGGATAAATAATTATTTAAGAACATCATTGGCCAAGGAGGCTATGGGTAGAAGGATAAATGTGGCGAAATTCACCTCCGGGACTATTATAGGGTATTGGCGAGTAGGGTTAAATCCGAGATAAGGAAAGCAAAGAGGAATAATGAGGTAAGGATAGCAAGGGAGGCGAAGACAAACCCCAAAGGATTCTACCAAATGTATCAAACTAAAACATGAGAAAAAATTGGACCAATATGGTCAGACTTCGGCGAGCTCACTGATAACGACGGAGAAATGAGCAATAATTTGAATAAATATTTTTCAACTGTTTTCACCACCGAAAATTTAAACATGATACCCGAGGCACCGACTCTATTCGAGATAATTGAAGAAAACAAATTAAATTGAGATAGTAGTGACTAGTAACGATGTTAGTAAGCAAATAGACAAACTAAAGCCTAATAAGCCACCTGGTCCCGATGAGATATTTGCCAGAGTATTAAAGGAATGTAAGGAAGAGCTTAGTATGCCCTTAGCAAAGTTGTTTAACATGTCCTTAAAAACAGGTGTAGTACCAGAATCCTGGAGAATAGCGAATGTAATACTGATTTTCAAGAAGGGGGATAGACCACTATCCTCTAACTACCGCCCAATCAGTCTAACATCAATAGTAGGCAAATTACTGGAAGCAATAATCATTTCAAACTCTATTCGAAATCACCTGGAAGCTTTCGATTGATCAATGATTCCCAGCGTAATGACCTTCCTAAAGCGGACGTTCTTGCTAACTAATCTATTAACATTCTTTTCATCAGTTTTTCGAATCAGTGGACGAGGGGCACAATTATGATGTCAATTATATCTCGACTGCTCAAAACAGCCGACAGAGTCCCCGAAAGACAATTAAGAAAGGTAGAAGCTCATGGCATCAAAGGTGACATCCAACCAAATGGATGGGGCGTGGTTACAGGACAGGAAACAGCGAGTGAGCATTAACGGCACTAAGTCCCATTGGAGCAACGTCACAAGTGGAGTTCCCCAAGGCTCAGTACTTGGACCATTATTATTTATTATATACATAAGCGACATAGATATCGGCATAGACAGCAACATAAGTAAATTTGCTGATGACACTAAAATAGGACGTGTTATTAAATCTGACGAGGACTCAGCAAAACTACAGGAAGATCTAAACAAATTTTTCGAATGGTCTGAAAAATGGCAGATGAAATTCAACGTGGACAAATGTAAAGTACTCAGTATGGGAGATGTAAACAGGGAAACCAGATACCAGATGAACAACGATGCCATAGAGAAATCCGACTGCGAGAGAGATTTAGGAGTAATGATAAGTAGGAACCTTAAGCCAAGTAAACAATGTGTTTTTGCTCGTAACAAGGCTAACAAAGTACTTGGGTTCATACAAAGGAGTGTTAGTTACAACACTAGCGAGGTCATCTTAAAACTGTATCTTGCTCTTGTGAGACCACACCTGGATTACGCAGTTCAGTTCTGGTCACCGTATTACAGAATGGATATAGAATCCTTGGAAAGAATTCAGCGGAGAATGACAAACTAATCCCGGGCATTAGGAACCTTGAGTATAGAGACAGGTTAAAGCATCTTAATTTGCACTCCCTCGAGAGACGTAGAGCGAGGGCGACCTGATAGAGGTGTATAAGTGGAAGGCAGGGCTAAACAAAGGGGACATTACAAAGGTACTCAAATTATCCAACCAGGAGCGAACTCGTAACAATGGTTTTAAATTAGACAAATTTAGATTTAGGCGTGAAATAGGTAAACACTGGTTTGGAAACAGAGTAGTGGATGAATGGAACAAGTTACCAAATATCATCATTAACTCGAATACGCTGAATTGCTTCAAACATAGGTTGGATGCTCATATGAGCAATAGGGGTTGGGTGTAAACGGGACTGCCCAGTATGGGCCAATAGGCCCGCTGCAGTTTCCTCCATTCTTATGTTCTTATGTTCTTATTTGTAACATTTTGTTGGTCTTCTTTCATACGGTCTAACTGGAATGTTCTCCCATCCCAGCAAAACTGTGCTAGGTAGCTTCGTAGGGTAGCTAACCAGTGCTACTCCACTGGTCAGCTTCCGTACTATTGTGAGCTGGTCTCCAATCAGCTCAGTCAGTTCTTCTTCTTCAAGGTGTTCTATCTCGGTGTGGGAGATGACTCCCAACACCAAGTTGTCCTCTGGGTGAGCTCGCACATTTATCTGAATCCCGTTCATTTCTGTTTTGTTGGCTAATTGCTGGGCCTGTCCCCATTCCGCGAAGGTGACCATAAGGCTACCATTCACTGGTCTGCGGACGACCCTTGTCACTCCCCCCCCCCCCTGATTTCTAAGACGTAAAAAAACTTCCTCAGGACAAGGAGGTTTAGTTGCTTGCGCGAAGGGTTTACTTGATTGAGCGAAGGGCCTGTGACTGGGTACAGTCTTGCGACCTTTGCCTGGTCACAGGTCAACATCGTCAAGTTCACGCAGTACCTTGGGAGCAGAAAAGATCTTGCCTCGCCGAGGTGCAGTTCTCGATGAGATCTCTTACCATATCCACGGACGAGAACAAAGTGTGGTTTCCACATCAATCGAGGGTCCCATGTTGATTTTTCACGTCATGATTACCCACAATCCATTTATACTATACATTATCTGTTGATATATACTAAAGGAGTTGATAAAAAAGTCATATATATTACTAAGAAAAAATTATGAAGTCCTTTACATTTTATATGCATTTCTTGAACAATGAGGAATATATTCCTCATGGTGTCTCTGTGACGTAGAATGTGGACGGCCTCTCCTCATGACGTCACCAACTGTCATATGTTTTCCTAGTTAGCAGACGATATTCCTCAAAACGGCATCACCGGTGGCGAAGAGGATAAAAGTAAGCAAATTATAAACATACTCATGGCAGCCAGAAGCAGCAACAATTACATAGGAACATAAGAGCATAAGAATGGAGGAAACTGCACCGAGCCTATTGGCCCATACTGGGCAGTCCTGCTTACACCCAACCCTTATTGCTCATATATCCATCCAACCTACAGTATGTTTGAAGCTATCCAGAGTATTCGAGTTAATGATGATGTTTGGTAACTTGTTCCACTCATCCACTACTCTATTTCTAAACCAATGTTTACTTATTTCGCTCCTAAATCTAAATTTGTCTAATTTAAAACCATTGTTACGAGTTCGCTCCTGGTTGGGTAGTTTGAATACCATTGTAATGTCCCCTTTGTTTATCCCTGACTTCCATTTATATATCTCGATTATATCTCCCCTCACTCTGCTTCTCTGGAGGTAGTGCAAATTAATTTGCTTTAACTGTCTCTGTACTCAATGTTAACGCTCATAGGAGCGTTATTGACTTGTATTGGAGAATGAGACCCACAACGATGAGGCTTACCATATAATTCGGTCAAAACCTGTTAAAGAACAATTCACATATTATAAATGCTGTTGTATCAGGACACATAATATGAACAATACAGTCAATATACAGTACATAGCCTATTAACATCTTAAATATTACTTACATGTTACAACTGTTCATACATCAGGAGACAATTCGTATAATATGATGAAATACAGTGCATAAATATACTTATTAAAGTTTTTAGAGGATTTAATAGTTCACAATCACACTCACGTTTTAGGGTCTAGGGTTTGACCAACGAGAACTGGTGTAATATCCTCTTGGTATATGTTAGTCGAACGGAGAGAGCGATAGACTGCCCTTTGAGCATTTACAGCTGCCTGGGCCGTCGCCTATTTAAACACCTCAGCAAGATTCGTTGTCAACACTATGTCTCTCCTCTCACCCCCCCTCTCTCTCTCTTTCTCTCTCTCTCTCTCTCTCTCTCTCTCTCTCTCTCTCTCTCTCTCTCTCGTCTAGTTTATCTTATTGTGGCGGTAACACTCACCCTAACAACGTATCTTACTGTGGCGGTAACACTCCTCCTGTCGGGCTTCGCACGAAATCACGGCATATTGTTAGATTCACTCTCAGACCCTTTCCAACAGGCAGAGTTTCGTCACTGGGCGTATTAACACTGAGTCCTTTGTCTTCACTTTAACGCTTCACACCAGGCCATCTTTGCTCGGTAGTGTCTCCAGTACTCTCCCTAGCATCCACTGACCCCTGGGGAGGGGTTATCCAGAGATGATCACGATATCCCCAGCGTGGAGATTACGGCGAGTTTTGAAGAACCTTTGTGGCTGACGTAATGTTGGGAGATATCCTTTTACCCACCTTTTCCAAAATTGGTCCGCAATGAATTGGGCATGCTTCCATCTTCGTCGGTACCCTTCTGTCCGTAGTATGTGAAACGGCGTTAGTGCTTCTAGCTCCTTTGGGTCGTCAGATACTGGGGTGATGGGCCTTCCATTGATGATCTCTTCTACGGCGCAGAACACAGTGCTGAGGCGCTCATCGTCTAGTGTCTGGGTATCCACCACTCCCTGGAGGACCTTCCTTACAGTGCGGATTTGTCACTCCCACACTCCTTCCATGTGAGAGGCTGTCGGAGAATTGAACTGCCATTCTATCTGTTTCTGTAGAAGGGCATTCCCGACCTTGTCACTGTTGTTCCAGCCGTTCACCGCCTCTCGTAACTCTCGGCTATCTCCAATCATGTTGGCTCCCCTGTCAGACCGAACACACTTGGGAGGTCCCCTATAGCACATGAATCTTGTCAGGGCATTGAGAAACGAGTCGGTGTCTAGTGAGGTGAGGACTTCTAGGTGCATGGCTTTGGTGGTCAGGCAGGTGAATAAGCATCCCCATCTCTTCGCCCGGGCTCGTCCTTGTTTAACCAAAAAAGGGCCGAAGCAATCAGTTCCAGTGTAGGTGAACGGCTGGCCTCCTGGACGCACTCGATCTTCTGGCAGGTAGGCTAGGCGTTGATGGGTGGGCCTCCAGTTGCTTCTTCGGCAAGTCACACACGTCCATATTGTGCGGTCGAGTAATTTGCGGCACTTAGGTATCCAGTACGTCTCACGTATTATGGCAAGTGTGTGTTCTCGTCCTGAGTGTCCAGCTCTAGTTGAGTGTACCTCTCTCACGATGAACCCCGTGATCCTGTTGTCCCTTAACAATAGTATGGGATTCTCCTGGTCTGGGTGGAGAGCGGCGTGTTTCAGTCGGCCACCTACTCTGATCAGACCGTCCGTGTCTGGATGAAGTTCCAGCCGCCTTATGTCGCTATCTCTCATGGGTTGTCTATGTTGTAACATTCCTAGTTCTCGAGGGAATCCTTTCCTTTGCATCAATCTTAAGACGGCTAATTTCGCCTCTTCCAATTCGCTGACCTGGAGGCGATTTTCTCGGTGATGTTTGTTCTTTCGCTTTCCAAGCCGCCATTCTATAAACCTTCTAATCCACGCTACGCTCTTGAGAAGTCGATGCCACGATGAGTACCTGGCCCATAGCTTATCGACGGTACCCTCCCCCTGGTCAACGTTCGTCGTCAGCACCGTGGTTTCCTTCTTCACCTCTCGGTCTCCGTCTGTGAGGTCTGGAATCCTCAATGGACTCTTTGGCCAACTGTCTTCTTCCAACAAGAGGAAAGCAGGTCCCCGAATCCACCTGCCCTCCTCGTTGAGCTCTGCTCCATGTAATCCACGACTAGCGTCGTCGGCCGGGTTCAGTACTGACATCACATGGCGCCATTGTCTTACCTTTGAGTCCTCGTGTATCGTTGCCACTCGATTGGTCACGAAGGAATGGAAGCGTCTTTCGGTGTTTCGTATGTACTGAAGGACTGCTGTACTGTCTGTCCGGAACAATGATCTGTCTATTTGTCATCACTACATATAACACCATCCATCATTACTACATATAACACCATCCATCATTACTACATATAACACCATCCATCATCACTACATATAACACCATCCATCATCACTACATATAACACCATCCATCATCACTACATATAACACCATCCATCATCACTACATATAACACCATCCATCATCACTACATATAACACCATCCATCATCACTACATATAACACCATCCATCATCACTACAGATCAGTAAAGTAGGTTCCGAGATTCTCGTGCACACACACAAACAAATATACAAACAAACAGACAGACTTCTTTGTTATATATATATATATATATATATATATATATATATATATATATATATATATATATATATATATATATATATATATATATATATATATATATATATATATAGATATCAACTCACAGGTGACTTGTCTAAATGGTATCAGTGAAGGTAATACTTGCCATGTGAAGTCATAACATCTGTCACTTCACCTCATACCTACAGGGGGAGGCGGCACCTGTGATCACCTACCCTAACTACTCTCTCCCCTTTAATCTGGCGTCAGTGGCGGGAACATTGTCATGTGAGGTCATGACTCCTATCATCCCATGTCTACATTATTAACATTATGAGCACAAAAGGGAGTAAAGGAGCTCCTTTAGTTAACTACACATATAGTTATAATTAACTTATCTTAAGTTGCACTTATTTAAATACATACCTGTAACTAAAACTGAAACGCATTGTTTTTCTTTAGATCATGCTCTTGTATGGACCTTGGTATGAGCCACCGACTGACCAGCATCAGTGAACCAGTACGAGTTAAATTTTGTACAACAGATAACAACAGGTATACCCTCTATCTCCTCCCCACAGGTCTCGATGCTTAGTTCCATGCAGAAACCCCTGGAGCATCTCTTCATTAAGCTGGATCTGCCGGGTGAAAATCCCAAGTGTTTCCCAAGATACACAAAACAGTTAAACTTCAGTGTCCTCTACCGAAAGCTTGTTGCCGAGAGCCATGAATTAGTGCTGCCTGATGCACAACCAACTCACTACCCCCTCAACGAATCTGTTTATGTGTCTGATTACCCCTGTCCACCCGACATCCTGTTCCCATTAAGAGATCAATTTCGTCAAGAGTTGGTCTTCAAGAAGGAGTTAACTGACAAGGCCAGACAAAAGATTGCTGAGGGAATTAAAGCGCTTGGTATTTATACCAACAAAAACATCACCAAAGTCACCGTTCACGTCCGTAGAACAGATTACATTGAACATATAAAATCGAGGTACCAGCTCACTCCACTGGACAAACTCTATTTTCAACGAGCGTTTGATTTCTTCAGGAAAAAGTAAGTGAAATTATTTAATTCTAGTTTAAATAACAATATGTGTGTAAACCTTTGCGTGACATAATTAATCTCACAAACAACAAAACACAAACAAAATACAAAAGATATTTACCTTAGGCTTCACCTCCTAAGTTCTCACTTGTATATGAACAACACCTCATCACGTTAGCCATCTGTATTATCTATCTGTCTACTTACTCACTTTCTAACACAATAAGGAGGAAGACAAGGACAAAAACACGTTACTGTCTCTAAAACAAGTAAAATAGTCAAAGATAAACATAAGACACGTAGTGTATAAGAGACGTAAACCATCAGTAATTTTATAGTGTGTATAAAATCTTCCTGGTGAGGCCAGACAGGCTATGTACAGTAAACACCGTTATCTTACGTTGTCCCACAGAGTGCCTTACCCAGTCTTCCTGGTGACCAGTGACGACCCCAAGTGGTGTAAGGAAAACCTTATAGACAAAGATGTTGCTTTTGTTGGTGAGTAATAGAGAGGTAGTGTAGTGGTGGTGGTGGTGGTGGTGGTGGAACGACAATGACAAGAACAGGCAGATTCACAACCTCTGGCTGGATGGGACCACGTGCAAGATGCTTCAACGAAAGACTGACCGAGGTGTTATCTGAACAGAAACAGCAGCCTAGAAGCTACGATGCACCTTGGTTGAAATGTTGAATGTCCTTCTCTCTGCTTAGGTCTGCATTACTTTGCCTCAGGGAAACGAGATCTTCGGCGCCAAAGCCACCAACAGTCGCACATATTGACTATGAGGCAATAGTCACCGAATCCAGCATAGATTTTTGGCCTAACTAACGCAGCTAGGGTAGATACTTTTGTATTTAATATAAAGGTAATAAAATGGTGACGAAAGTGTGGCTATAAGGGGAGATTGAGGGCCATGTTTAAAAAAAAAAGAGTAGAAATGGTGGTATTAGGAGTAACAAGTTAGGCGACACTGCAAGTGATCTCTGGCCCTTAAGGGTGGAGGAAGTCTTGAGGCGAATCATTGGAAAATGTATAATGGAGATGGTTACTGATGATGTTAGGGCAGTTGCAGGGAACCTGCAAGTATATGCTGGCCACCAGACTGGGGGTGAAGCTGCTATTCACGCCGTGAGAAAGATATTTGAACAGCGTAATTGTGAGGCAGTACTCCTGTGTGACGCTCCAATGCATTTAACATAATCAACCGCAAGGCTACATTGCACAACATCAAGATCAAGTGAGCTTTGCAATATATGTTAAAACACCTACAGGAACCTGACAGAACATAAAAACATAAGAATGGAGGAAACTGCAGCGGGCCTATTGGTCCACACTGGGCAGTCCCGTTTACACCCAACCCCTATCGCGCATACATCCATCCAACCTTTGTTTAAAGATATCCAGCGTATTTGAGTTAAGGATGATGTTTGGTAGCTTGTTCCATTCATCCACTACTCTATTTCCAAACCAATGTTCACCTATCTCACGCCTAAATCTAAACTTGTCTAACTTAAGGCCATTGTTACGATTCGCTCCTGGTTGGATAGTTTGAGTACCTTTGATATGTCCCCTTTGTTTAGCCCTGACTTCAATTTATTCACCTCTATCGTATCGCCCCTCACTCTACGTCTCAAGAGGGAGTGCAAATTAAGATGCTTTAATCTGTCTCTGTACTCAAGGTTCCTAATGCCCGGGATTAGTCTTGTCATTCTCCTCTGAATTATTTCTAAGGATTCTATATCCATTCTGTAATACGATGACCAAAACTGAACTGCATAATCCAAGTGAGGTCTCACAAGCGCAAGATATAGTTGTAGGATGACCTCGCTAGTCTTGTAACTAACACTCCTTTGTATGAACCCAAGTACTTTATTAGCCTTGTTTCGAGCAAATACGCATTGTTTACTTGCCTTAAGATTCCAACTTATCATTACTCCTAAATCTTTCTCGCAGTTGGATTTCTTTATATCATCGTTGTTCACCTGATACCTGGTTTCTCTGTTTCATCTCTTAGACTAAGTTCTTTACCTTTGTCCACATTGAATTTCATCTGCCATTTTTCAGACCATTCGAAATTTGTTTTTAGATCTTCCTGTAGTTTTGCGGAGTCCTCGTCAGATCTAATTACACGCCCTATTTTAGTGTCATCAGCAAATTTACTTATGTTGCTGTCTACGCCGATATCTATGTCGTTTATGTATATAATAAATAATAATGGTCCAAGTACTGAGCCTTGGGGTCTCCACTATTAACGTTACTCAAATCTGATTTAGTGCCGTTAATGCTCACTTGCTGTTTCCTGTCCTGTAACCACGCCCTAATCCATTTTAGAATACCTCCTCCAATGCCATAAGCCTCCACTTTTCTTATTAGTCTTTCGTGTGGTACTCTGTCGAAGGCTTTACTAAAGTTAAGATATACCACATCATAGTCGTGCCCCTCGTCCACTGATTCGAAAACAGCGGAAAAGACATGAACGCCCGCTTGTTAAGCCATGTTGGGAATCATTGATCAACTTGTGCTTCTCCAGGTGATTTCGAATAGAGTTTGAAATTATTGCTTCCAAAAATTTGCTTGCAATTGATGTCAAGCTGATTGGACGGTAGATAGAGGATAGTGTTCTATCTCCCTTCTTGAAAATCGGTATTACATTCGCTATCCTCCAGGATTCTGGTACTGCACATTTTCTTAAGGACAGGTTAAACAAATTGCTTAGGGCATAATAAGCTCTTCCTTACATTCATTTAATATGCTGGCAAATATCTCATCGGGGCCTGGCGACTTATTAGGCTTAAGCTTGTCTACTTGCTTACTAACGTCGTTGCTAGTCACTAGCTTACTAACGTCGTTACTGGACAGACCTCTATATTACAAGCTTTAAGGACCAAGGAGGAGATACCACCATACAGTCAACTGAGGCAATTACGCAATAGATTTATCCGTGCTTCAACACACAGTAAACTATGAAACAACTAAGGTCAAGCAAATGGCATATGCTAATGACCTTACAGGAGCAAGAAAAGTGGAAGACATCAAAAAGTGGTGGGACCAGGTAGCATCACGTGGTCCACAAATAGGGTACCACCCAAATGCCAGAAAGTCCTTCCTCATTGCTAAGCCAGAATACCATGACAGGGCTGTAGAGGTGTTCGGTGGAAGTGAGGTCAGAATAACAAAGGACGGCCAAAGACATCTAGGTGCGTTAATCGTCACAAACGATTTCAAGACCGAGTACGTAACTGGAAATGTAAATAAGTGGGTGAAAGAAATCCAAGCTCTTTCGAGATTGCTAAAAATGAGCCACATGCAGCGTTTGTGACATTCACCCATGGAGTCAAGCATCGCCGGAATTACCTGATGCACACTATCCCCGATATCGGACCCCTCCTCTACCCTCTGGAAGAAGCCACCAAGGTCGCTTTTATCCCGACACCAGTGAAAAGCCTTATTTAACCACAACAGAAAGGTCACTCCTTGGGCTACCACTGAGACTAGGAGGAATGGGATTGACTAATCCAGCAGAGCTTACGGCCACCGAACATCAAAACTCTGTCAAACTCACGGCAGCCCTCACTGAGGACATAATAGCTCAGAATACAGCAATTCAGGTGGATATCAACGAATTAAACAATATTTGATGGTCCATTACGACAGAACGGTACCACACCCAAAGTGATAAATTTCAACAACTGATACTGCGATTGTCAGAGAACTTGAAAAAAGTAGCTATAGCACAGGAAGTGGGTGCTCAAACTGGCTTCAGTCTTAATAAACAAGAATTTACAGATGCAATTGCTTTAAGCCTAAGGTATGGTTGGCCAGTAGAAGGTTTGTCCTCCCAATGCGTGTGTTGCTCATCCCATGATATCAACCACGCCATGGTGTGCAAGAAAGGGGGCTTCCTATGCATGAGGTATGACGAAGTAAGGGATCTCACAGCAAATATGCTGAAGGAAATCTGCCATGATGTCACGGTGGAACCGCCCTTCTTTCCATTAGACAGTGAGAATCTCCATCCAACGAACCACGTGTGGACATCAGTGCTCGAAGATTCTTTGACGCAGGGACAGCGAGCCTTCTTTGACATCAGGAATATCGACCCAAAGGCTGCAAGTCACCATAACCTAGGTCTCGATGCTGCACACAGAGGAACAAGAATGACAAGAACATGGCGTAGGGGAGAGAATTCAGAATGTTGATCAAGGCAGCTTCACTCCTATGGTGTTCACAACCTCGGATGAGATGGAACCAAGTGCAAGATGATCTTTGCAAGACTGGCCGGGGTGTTATCCGAATAGAAGCAGCAGCCTAGAAGTTACGTTGCAGCTGGGTTGAGATGTCGACTGTCCTTCTCTCTACCTAAGTCTGCATTGCTTTACCTCAGGGGAACAAGATCTTTGGCCCCAAAGCCGACAACGGTCACAGATATTGACTATGAGGTAACAGTCACCGAATGCCGCATAGATCTGCGGCTTAACTAATTCAACACAGCTAAGGTAGCTACTCTTGTATTAAGATATTTAATTTTAAGGTAATAAAATGGCGGCAAAGGTGTGGCTATTGGAGGAGGCTGGAGGCCACGTAAAAATGTCTTGGTGGTGGTAGTGGTGGTGGTGGTTGCATCTAATTGATTGAAGCTTCAACACTTGCTTTTGGACTGGTAGTATCCAGACGACTAGCTAAACAGTACCTTCTTCGTCTCCTTTGCTGACCATTGGGAGGCCATGGGCTTGAATGCTTCCTGATTGTACCCGTAAGTCATGTGACCTTCTTACCCTAAGACCTTCTATTAGACTGACACTTGCTACCCGGAGACCTCCTGGAGAGAAGAATAATTTCATCTCATAGGTTGTCATGTCATTAGCGTGTCTACTTGAGGGTTCATCTTCATATTTTCAACTTCCAGGTTCCTCCATGGAGGTGGACTTGACACTGTTGTCCCTCGGTGACCACCACATCATAACCTATGGCACCTTTAGCTTCGTCAGCTCCTTTCTCGGGCGTGGCATCATCGTCTACCCATATAATGAGAACAAGTGGCCTTTCTTCAGCTGCACGGATTCTAAGATCTTCCAGCTCCAACCGATTCCCAGAGATTAGCGTCCATGTTCTGGCAGCTATGGTCTGATTCGAGGAAATTGATTGATTAGTTCTTCTTTGTTGGTTCTTGTGATATCATTGACTGTACCTTTTGCTAATATATCTCATAAATCGTTACATATGGCTATGTATTGACATACTGTTAATATACTAAGATGTGTACCGGATGTTCTTTTTTATCAGTCACCATTGTTAGAGCGGTTCGGTTTTCTATGGCAGATGTAAAAAGATGTATTTCCTTTTAAATTAGTTTATTTTGTGTATTTAATGTGAATTATATTGGTTCAATGTAATATTTAATATTTTGTAATCAAATAATATCGTAAGCTTATACAATACTTATATAAAGAAGTTTGGAGTAAATATTCTGATTGTAAATGATGTAGTGATTGTTTACAATGAGACGCTCTCTCCTCCACAGGTGAATACATGGTGTAGATGTTAGATCAGGGAAGTGATTGTAATCTTATTTCATCCATTGTATATCCTGCATTTTACTATTAATTTACTCACCAGCATTTAGGGTGAATACTAAGTGATACTTCTGTGAATGGAGGAAGAGCCTTATTGTGAGATTAAGATTGATAAGTTACTAAATCAGTTGAGCCATAAGGCCATGCCGTGTCAATGTCTGTACGCTTTGCTTTATTGTGAGTATAATAGTTGTTAATTGTTATAAATTTTTATTTATCATTCCTAACCCAATTTTCACAGTATAAAGAATAGTTTTCCTTGGATGTTTTCTCACAGTGTGTTTGTATTAAATGTCACCTTCAACTATCAGCCAGAGGTAACAAAGGGTATCTACATATCCTGGTATGTTAACTACCGTCGTTATTTCAGAACGTGAGTTTGATTAATGGGCCTAGGAGATGAGCAATGGTGAAAGAGGAAGGTTATTCAGTGGTGGCCGTGACATATGGGAACCTGTGTCCGGGAGTTGTTGAAATTGTGACACATCCAAGAGTGAGTTTTTACCATTGTAATCTCCAGTAAGGTATACTGTACTGTACTGCGGACTAAAAGTAACACTGCAAGTAAGTGAAGGGTGACAGTTTTTTATGTACAGAGTATTAAAAGGTTTGTTAACCAGTAATATTGTGTGATAAGGTTATTTTTGTACTAAACAGCAAAATGGCAGAAAGTGTAAATGTAAAGAATTTCTCTGAAACCCAGGTTGTACACCATCTCTAGCAATGTACTAAGAAGGAATTATATGAATTAGCATCTTCATATTAGGTTTCTTTAAGGTCAAGTAATAAGTGTGACATGCAGATAGTGTTAGTGGGAGAATTAGTCTCTTTGGGAGTGTTAAAAGAGATTGAGGAAGAAACTGAGGGCTTGGCTAACCATGATGGTAGGATGCAAATGAGTGAAACGTTGGCATTGGAAAGGTTAAGGTTAGAATTTGAGTAAAAGAGAATCCAAGCAGTGGCAGAGAGGGAGAGAATCAAAGCAGAAAAAAGAGATAAGATTAAAAGAATTAGAAGTAGAGGCAAAGATGGGTGTAAGACTTGTCAACAGAAAAAAGATCATAGAGTTAGCCAGTTACCAGAGTTTGTTGAAGGGGAAGCAGAAGATTTCTTTATTCAATTTGAGAAAATAACAAAATTAAAGAATTGGAATGAAAATGATTGGGCTCTTCTGGTTCAGACGCGGTTCATAGGAAAAGCAAGGGAGCCTTATGCGTGTTTAGATATGACAGAGTCTGTTGATTATGAGGCTGTGAAAGAGGCTGTGTTAAACACAGTTCAGATGGTTCCAGAAGTGTATAGGACAAGGTTCAGGGATGTCAAGAAATTGCAAAATCAGACTTACTTGGAGTAATGTAGGGAATATAGAATGAAATTTGATAGGTGGTGCAAAACAGAGGGGGTGAAAACTTTGAAGGATTTGAGACATCTGATTATGTTACAGCAGTTTAAAAATTTGATACACCCTGATGTGAAATATGAAATAAATAAGGGACAGATTAAGGACTTGATGGGGGTGTCATAGTTAGCGGAGCAGCTAGTAGTGGCGTATAAAATGTACAGAGAGGATATCTCGCACAAACAAGATGGAGATAGACAGTTTAGGACCCGGTATCATAGGAAGGGTAAACAGAACCCTATGTCGCCATGTTCTAAACGGCACAATCAAGGGTCAGGTAACTTTAAGGAACAAGGCAGTCAGTGGTCAGGCAAAAATATGACTGGGAATCCTAAAAGGCCAGTCACAAGGGTAATTTTTATAAGTCACACCATGGAAATATTAATGTAGGTCAGCAAGGAAGACCACCAATGAAATGCTATAGGTGTGGGGAAGTTGGTCATTTGAAATCTCAGGGTAGAACTGCTCAAAAGTCAGCAGGGTTAACCGTGTCTTGGGAAAAACCTAGGAGTTTTCACAATGATGTGACAGGTACCAGACACTGTGAGGTTAAGAAGCCTGCTAGAGACTTTGAGGCATTTATACCTGAAGGGAAAATCTCCGTAGAAGGAGGTTCCAAGAGAAAAATTAAAGTATTAAGAAACACTTGGGCAAATCAGAGTGTAGCCCTCAAGAAATCACTGGAGCGGACAGTGGAGTCTCGTTCAGGTGATGAGGTGAAAGTGAAAGTGTTAGGCTCTAAATTGATCATGCCCATACATGAATTGAACCTCGAGATCGACCTTGTCATTGGTAAAGTTAAGGTTGTGGTGACGATGAATTACCGGTTGACGAGTGGATATGTTATTGGGTAATGATCTAGCAGGATATAATATCTTTATCCCATGATTCATATTTGGCAGGACATATAGGTGTGATGAAATCCACAAGCAGGTTGCTAATGCACGTTTATTGGCTTAGTTTGAAAAAAGCTTTGGCAGCATTTTGTAGGACCTGCTCTGTGTGTCAAAATTTGGAAAGCCAAATCCAATTACCCCACCTGTGGGTGGGCTCTCCGGTGTTCAGGAGGCAGATCTCGGGTGTGTCTTGAAAGGTGGTGTATAGGTGTAGGAAGTCTTCATTTGTGGGGCTTACCGAGGTAAGGAAGGGATGATGTGCGTTGAAATCCCCTCCTATGAGTGTGGCGTTGTCAGCGGCTGAAGCGAATCATTGAGTCACCTCCAGTGAGCCCCTTGGGTTCTTGTAGATGTTGTGAACAGTTAATTCCCGTTCTTGGAGGGTTACTTTGACGGCCTGTGTCTCGATGTTTTCCCCACATGGAAATTGCTGCATGACCTCGGAGGAGGTTATGCTTGACTTGACCAAGATCATACATCCTCTTGTTGACGCCTGCGTGAAATGCCTCCTGTATGTCTTGTAACCACTGAATTTGAAACAGTGGTGTTCTTGTAGAAGTGTTTCTTGTAGCAGTATAATGTCAAGCTTGTCCTTGGCTGCTGCTTCTTGCAGGAGGTGTTTCTTGTTTTTGATGCCCTGAGCATTCCATGTAAGGATGTTCAGGGTGCTGATGTTTTCCACTGTTTCATCGGGGACTTCTGGTGGTCCTCGATGGAAATGTTCAGGTCCGATTCCGACTGGATCAGGTTCATATCTTCTTGTTCTGTGGTTTTTGCCTTCTGGGCCGTGGTTCGGTTCAGGGGAGTTGAAACGTCCAATTTCTTTCTGGGAGCTGTCGGTATCTTTGGTTCTCTGGTGGCCTTTTTCGGTGTAGAGTGTACTTCGGCTGTCACTCGTGTGGGGACCGGCGTGGCGTCCTCCACTGAGGTGGCTGGAGCTGTGGCGACTTGCCCGAGGACGCTCCCCATGAGTATTTGGAGCTGTGTGGGTTGGATCTTGTGGCCCAGTAGTCCGGCTAGGCCCTCCGCGAAGGTTATCAGTACCTTGGCTAGGTCTGATACGTGTATCATTCCTTCTGGTGCCTTGATGTGTGCTTCTTTTGTCTTTTTCGTGGTTGTGGTTGTCTGCTGCTTGGGTGGCTGAGGTGTGGCCGTAGTGAGGCCAGGAAACTGGGCTGTACTTTGGGTGTTGACCGGCTGTGGAGGTTGGCTTTGTTGTTTTGGCCTTTGGGTTCCCCACACGAAGGTACTTGGTGGGGCTGGTGTGAAGGTGGTGGGGCCGGTCTTGCTGCTGGTCGGTTTGCTTGGACCCTCTTTGTCCTCTCGGAGCATCCAGGGTTTCAGGCGTGGTGTTTGCCCCCGCAGTTGGCACACTTGGGGGCAATTTTTTCTCCATTTTTCAACTTGGTGAGGCAGGAGTGTGTGTTGTGCTTCTGCGGGCAGACTGCGCAGATTTCCTTGTACGTGCACCTCGTCTGATGGTGCCCATATTTCTGGCATCTGAAGCACCGCAGGGGCTCCGGGACGAAGGGCCTCACTTCGTAGATCCCCCAGGTTTTGAGGTCAATGGTGCTGGGGGGTGAACCGTAGTGCGTTATGAGCACTTGTTTTGTGGTGGCCGTCTTGTCGGACGGGGGAGAGCATCTCTCGGCTTTTAGGATCTTCGGGTGGTTTGGTTCAGGTTTGGCTGCATATGTCGTTTTCGTATCCGTTTCGAGATCCGGAATTTGGCAGTGTCTTTGGGGGAGCTTGTAGTGCTGGGTGCCTTTGGGCTGCTTGACGGCATTCATTTCGAAAAAGCACGTCGGCGTTTTGTTTTCAACCTTCGTCCAGTTGTCGTCCTCAGTGGCGGTAACAGTGGTGGTGGAGTTGTTGGAGGCGGTGGCAGTGTTCTTGCTTCCAGGGCTTCGTTGAAGGCGTGTAACTGGTCCGCTTTCTGTGCGGAGCCTGTCGGTCGGGTCGTCAGGTTGGCGGTTGGGGGGGTCGCGGTTAGAGGGCGATGCACCCATAACCCGTGGTTAAGGTTTTTTTCTTTTTAGAGCCTACTTATTCCGGTTGAGTAAGGCAGAGGAATTTCAGCACTCTGGCAATGATGGCCGGGTGGTCATAGAGTGGTTCCTGAGTTTCTTCCGGAGCCCCTGTTGGCAAACCTACTTCCTAGTGTATGTGACTGCTCACTTATAGACGTGAGCTAAGCGTGCCTATTGGGGAAGGATAAGATTGCTACCCTCTTTCCAGGTGGACCATCATGATCACGGTTTTCCGAAAGACTCTAGGATGTATTACGAATATCACCTGGGTCTCCCACAGAGTGTACCTCGGCTGTCACTCGAGTGGTGGCCGGCATGGCATCCTCCACTGAGCTGGCTGGAGCTGTGGCGACTTGTCCGAGGACGCTCCCCATGAGTAATTGGAGCTGTGTAAGCTGGATCTTGTGGCCCAGTAGTCCGGCTAGGCCCTCCGAGAAGGTTGTCAGTACCTTGGCTAGGTCTGATACGTGTATCATTCCTTCTATTGCTTTGGTGTGTGCTTGTTTTGTCTTTTTTGTAGTTGTCGTTGTCTGCTGCTTGGGGGGCTGAGGTGTGGCCGTAGTGAGGCCAGGAAACTGGGCTTCACTTTGGGTGTTGACCGGCTTTGTTGTTTTGGCCTTTGGGTTCCCCACACGAAGGTACTTGGTGGGGCTGGTGTGCAAGCGGTGGGGGCCGGTCTTGCTGCTGGTCGGTTTGCCTGGACCCTCTTTGTCCTCTTGGAGCATCCAGGGTTCCAGGCGTGGTGTTTACCCCCGCAGTTGGCACACTTGGGGGCAATTTTTTCCCCATTCTTCAACTTGGTGAGGCAGGAGTGTGTGCCATGCTTCTGCGCGCAGACGGCGCATATTTCCTTGTACGTGCACCTCGTCTGATGGTGCCCGTATTTCTGGCATCTGAAGCACCGCAGGGGCTCTGGAACGAAGGGCCTCACTTCGTAGATCTCCCAGGCTTTGAGGTCTATGGTTCTGGGGGGTGGACCGTAGTGCATTATGAGCACTTGTTTTGTGGTGGCCGTCTTGTCGGTAGGGGGAGAGCATCTCTCGGCTTTTAGGATCTTCGGGTGGTTCTCCAGGGGTTCGAAGGGTAGCTCCTTTGGGTACCGGAGGACTAACGACTTCATCAGTTTCTGGGCGGGGTCCAGCTTGGTTGATGCAACGGTGGTGGTGTTTTTCAGGTAAGTGTTGAAGGTGGTAGCGGAGTCCTTGTCTTTGGGGTGAATAATCATCTCCTCCTTTAGGTTGGGCCACACTGAGAACTTGGCCAGTGGATTTAGTTCTCCATCTCTGTGATGGATGCATATGTCGTTTTCGTGTCCGTTTTCGAGATCCGGAATTTTGGCAGTGTCGTTGGGGGTGAGCTGGTGGTGGTGATGGGTGCCTTTTGGGGTGCTTGACGGATTTCGTTTCCAGAAAAAGCACGTCGGCGTTTTTTGTTTTCAACCTTCGTCCAGTTGTCGTCCTCAGTGGTGGTGGAGTTGTTGGGGGCGGTGGCAGGGGTGTGGATGATGTTGTTCTTGCTTTTCAGGGCTTCGTGGAAGGCCAGCAGCTGGTCCGCTTTCTCTGTGTGGAGCCTGTCGTAGTTTGGGTCGTCGGGTTGGCGGTTCAGGCGGGGGTCGCGGTTAGGAGGGCGTACGCACTCCATAACCGGTGGTTAAGTGGTGTTTTCTTCTTCTTTGGAGGTTTTTCTGTTATTCAGAGCCTACCTATTCCGGTTGAGTAAGTAGCGGAGGAATTTCAACACTCCCCACAGGCACTTGATGGCCGAGTGGTCGTAGAGTGGTTCCTGAGCTTCTCTCCCGGAGCCCTGTTTAGTGAAACCTACTTCCTAGTGTATGTGACTGTTCACTTATAGACGTGAGCTAAGTGTGCCTATTGGGTAAGGATGAGGATTGCTACCCTCTTTACAGGTGGACCCGCACGATCACGGTTTTCCTGGAAAGACTCGGCTGGGATGGGTTCTTGCTCCAACCCCCTTTCGTGTTCACAATCTCCTGGGAGGTAGGTGAACAGTTACAGGGGGGGACCGCAGGACCAATACACTTTTGAGGATGCAGGTCCCTAGGCCAGAGCGAAAAAAGGAAAAATGGTAGTAGAAGGAAAAGAGCTCAAACCACGTTGAGAATATCACGCTATACTGTAGCTGCTCTCCAGCTGAAGTGTGGGTCACTCACACCACCAGTGGGGAGGGCAAACTAATGCTCGATAAACCGAAAACGCTCGTGAGATGTTGTCGACGATATCAGTGGTGGATGGTACGGTCAGGAAAGTTGACCAACAATGGCAGCAGAGAGAAGGCGGTCTTCACAGCTCCGGGTCCAGCAGTAGAGCTTGTTGAGAGGTCTTGTAGGTTCGGGAGCGTGGAGTAGAGTGTGAATAATAGAAAGAAGGCTGGCTGCTTGACGGTGAGGGGTCTGAAGAGGGGTCCGCTCACGGCGAAGGCTGGCTGGCGAATGGCTCCACGGTTCGGTCGAG
>NW_024741980.1:0-11499 GCF_018991925.1 Homarus americanus | reverse complement strand
TCATCATCATCACTCAACATCATCATCACTAATCATCACCACCACCATCATCATCATCATCATCATCATCATCATCATCATCATCATTCATCATCATCATCATCATCATCATCATCATCATCATCATCATCATCATCATCATCATCATCATCATCATCATCATCATCATCATCATCATCATCATCATCATCATCATCATCATCATCATCATCATCATCATCATCATCATCATCATCATCATCATCATCATCATCATCATCATCATCATCATCATCATCATCATCATCAACACCACCATCATCATCATCATCATCACTATCACCATCATCACCATCATCATCATCATCATCATCATCATCATCACCACCACCACCCACCACCAACACCACCAACCCACACACACACACACACACACACACACACACACACTAATACCATGACTTCAATACTGCAACCCCACACACACACACCACCACACACACACACACACCACCACACACACTAACACAGACCCACCACTGCAACCCCACACACACACACACACACACGCACACACACACACACACACACACACACACACACACACACACACACACACACACACACACATTATTATTATTTATTACTGAAGAGGAAGTTTTTCTCCACATATATTAAGGAGTGAACGTGGCTAACTGAAGACCCTCTCGGCGGCGTCCTGAAGGCCCCCAGTTCAAGTCGCTATTACCTCCTAGGGATCCTTCTCGCCGGTGTGCTGAAGGTTCCCGTCCATTTTATAGTGTCACCAAGTTAAAGATTAACCCAGGTAGGGACTTGGATGCCTTTACCGCGTGAGAGTGAGAGATCAAGGTTACCAGGTTAATAAATGAGGCAGAACAGGTGGGAAGTTTACCTGAGAACAAGATTGTTTACGTTGTATAGCTTCGGCATATACCGGGTTATTTTTCTTCTAAGAGGGTGTAAAATTTTAGCTTATTTATTAGCTTATATTATTATAATTAGTATTATTATTATTTTCTCGATTTTTTTATCGCCGTTTCTTATCAAATTAGACTTTCTGGATATTAGACTTTCTCAGACTCCCTACTACTGCTGTTACCACTACTTGTGATAATAATAATAATAATAATAATAATTGTATCAATAGTAAAAACAAACGGTAATAGCAACATTATATATTTTGTTTTAATATACACCATTCATTACACTACCACAAGTCGTCTCCTGTCGCGATGAGGAACTGTCTCACACACACACACACACACACACACACACACGTAAAGGGCACCAACCTCGACTTCCCGGAAAAGCAAAAACGTGGCAGTCACCTCACGGACACGCGGCAACTCTCTCCCCAGCACTGGAGGTCTCATTGGATGTGTTGTGATAGTACATATTGTTGTTTGTGGTTATTGGTGACGTTATTGTTCTGTTTGTTGTCGTGTTTTGTTGTTATTGTGTTTATTGTTGTTGTTCTTATGTTCGTTGTTGTTATTGTTGTTGTTCTTATGTTCGTTGTTGTTATTGTTGTTGTTCTTATGTTCGTTGTTGTTATTGTTGTTGTTCTTGTGTTCGTTGTTGTTATTGTTGTTGTTCTTATGTTCGTTGTTGTTATTGTTGTTGTTCTTATGTTCGTTGTGGTTATTGTCGTGGTTATTACTGTGTGTTGTTGTGGCTGTTATGTATATTATATAAAACCCTCAAATTTACCCATCACTATCTCTCCTACCCTCAAATTTACCCATCACTATCTCTCCTACCCTCAAATTTACCCATCACTATCTCTCCCAATTCTCAACCCACTCCATCACTATCTCCCAATCTCAACTCTACACCCACCATCTCCCACCCCAAATCCCACTCCACCACCATCTCTCCCAACTCAAACTCTAATTCATCACCATCTCTCCCACCTCAAATCCCACCCACCACCATCCTCCCAACTCAAATCCCACCCACCACCTCTCTCCTACCCCTCAAATTTACCCATCACTATCTCTCCTACCCTCAAATTTACCAATCACTATCTATCCTACCCTCAAATTTACCCATCACTATCTCCCTTACCCTCAAATTTACCCATCACTATCTCCCTTACCCTCAAATTTACCCATCACTATCTCTCCTACCCTCAAATTTACCCATCACTATCTCTCCTACCCTCAAATTTACCCATCACTATCTCTCCTACCCTCAAATTTACCCATCACTATCTCTCCTACCCTCAAATTTACCCATCACTATCTCTCCAACCCTCAACTTACTCCAGCATCACTAATCTCTCCCACCCTCAAATCTCTACCCATCACTATCTCCTACCCTCAACTTACTCCATCACCATTCTCCTACCCTCAAATCCCACTCCATCACCATCTCCAATCTCAAATTCACTCCATCACTATCTCCTCCTACCCCAAATCTCACTCCATCATCATCTCTCCCACCCCAAATCTCTCATCGCATCATCTCTCCCAATCCTAATTATAATAAATAAAATAAAATAAGACTCCCAACAGTACAAGTTTAATAAGAGTTTCAGCTATAATGACTCACAGAAGCTGATGGTAAGATACAGCCAAACAAAAACAAGTGACACTGCTTCATTTTTTGGGGGACGACATACACACTAGCCAACTTCAACACACCAGCTCAACCACACCAGCTCAACCTCAAGCATGATTGCCGGGTTGGGCTGGTGTGTTGGCCAACTCACTACACCGTGATGATTGGCACGTCGGGTTGGGCTGGTGCGCCAACTCAACACACGGCAGATGGCATGTAGCTTGTCGGGCTGGGCTGGTGTGCTGGGCCACCCCACCACCAGCCAACCTTCCAACACACTGAGTGACATCAGACGTTGAGCAATGGGTGTGTTGGCCAACTCAACACACCAGCTCAACTCAACACACCGGCGGATGGATTGGTGTGTCGTGGCTGGACTGGTGTGTTGGCCAACTCAACACAACAGCTCAACTCAACACACCAGCTCAACTCAACACACTGGCGCATGGATTGGTGTGTCGGGTAGAGATGGTGTGTTGGCCAACTCAACACACCAGCTCAACTCAACACACCGGCGGATGGAATGGTGTGTCGGGTTGAGCTGATGAGTTGGCCAACTCAACACACCAGCTCAACTCAACACACCGGCGGATGGAATGGTGTGTCGGGTTGAGCTGATGAGTTGGCCAACTCAACACACCAGCTCAACTCAACACACCGGCGGATGGAATTGTGTGTCGGGTTGAGCTGATGTGTTGGCCAACTCAACACAACAGCTCAACTCAACACACCAGCTCAACTCAACACACCAGCGGATGGATTGGTGTGTCGGGTTGGGCTGGTGTGTTGGCCAACTCAACACACCAGCCTCAACACCGCGGAGCGGGAAGGTTGAGCTTGATGTTGCTGCAACTCAACACACCAGCTCAACTCAACACACCAGCGGATGGATTGGTGTGTCGGGTTGGGCTGGTGTGTTGGCCAACTCAACACACCAGCTCAACTCAACACACCAGCGGATGGATTGGTGTGTCGGGTTGGGCTGATGTGTTGGCCAACTCAACACACCAGCTCAACTCAACACACCCAGCGGATGGATTGGTGTGTCGGGTTGAGCTGATGTGTTGGCCAACTCAACACAACAGCTCAACTCAACACACCAGCTCAACTCAACACACCAGCGGATGGATTGGTGTGTCGGGTTGGGCTGGTGTGTTGGCCAACTCAACACACCAGACACACCAGCGGATGGATTGGTGTGTCGGATTGGGCTGGTGTGTTGGCCAACTCAACACACCAGACACACCAGCGGATGGATTGGTGTGTCGGATTGGGCTGGTGTGTTGGCCAACTCAACACACCAGACACACCAGCGGATGGATTGGTGTGTCGGATTGGGCTGGTGTGTTGGCCAACTCAACACACCAGACACACCAGCGGATGGATTGGTGTGTCGGATTGGGCTGGTGTGTTGGCCAACTCAACACACCAGACACACCAGCGGATGGATTGGTGTGTCGGATTGGGCTGGTGTGTTGGCCAACTCAACACACCAGACACACCAGCGGATGGATTGGTGTGTCGGATTGGGCTGGTGTGTTGGCCAACTCAACACACCAGACACACCAGCGGATGGATTGGTGTGTCGGATTGGGCTGGTGTGTTGGCCAACACAACACACCAGACACACCAGCGGATGGATTGGTGTGTCGGATTGGGCTGGTGTGTTGGCCAACTCAACACACCAGACACACCAGCGGATGGATTGGTGTGTCGGATTGGGCTGGTGTGTTGGCCAACTCAACACACCAGACACACGTTCGGTTCTGGTGCCCTATTATGAAATGGATGTAAATTCACTAAGTCCCGAGATGCAGCGAAGAATGACAAAAATGATTCCGGGACTTAGAAACCTTCCATATCAGGATAGGTTAAAGAAACTTAACTTGCATTCCCTAGAGAGACGAAGAGTGCGGGGAGATATGATAGATGTATTTAAGTGGGTGAAAGGAGTCAATAAAGGGGATATAGATAAAGTGATGGTGGTGATGATGTTCTCAAATTTACCCATCACTATCTCTCCTACCCTCAAATTTACCCATCACTATCTCTCCTACCCTCAAATTTACCGATCACTATCTCTCCTACCCTCAAATTTACCCATCACTATCTCTCCTACCCTCAAATTTACCCATCACTATCTCTCCTACCCTAAAATTTACCCATCACTATCTCCCTTACCCTCAAATTTACCCATCACTATCTCTCCTACCCTCAAATTTACCAATCACTATCTATCCTACCCTCAAATTTACCCATCACTATCTCCCTTACCCTCAAATTTACCCATCACTATCTCCCTTACCCTCAAATTTACCCATCACTATCTCTCCTACCCTCAAATTTACCCATCACTATCTCTCCTACCCTCAAATTTACCCATGCTGTCTCTCTGCCTCAAATTTACTATCACTGTCTCTTGCCCTCAAGTTTGCCCATCGCTATCTCTCCCTACCCTCAAATTTTATCATCACTATCTCTTCCTACCCTCAAATTTGCCATCACTATCTCTCCACTTCCTCAAGTTTGTCATCACTATATATACTATATAAATTTGTCATCACTAATATATACACCCTCAAATTTATCACTATCTCCCTTACCCTCAAATTTACCCATCACTATCTCTCCTACCCTCAAATTTACCCATCGCTATCTCTCTTACCCTCAAATTTACCCATCGCTATCTCTCCTACCCTCAAATTTACCCATCGCTATCTCTCCTACCCTCAAATTTACACATCACTATCTCTCCTACCCTCAAATTTACCCATCACTATCTCTCCTACCCTCAAATTTATCCATCACTATCTCTCCTACCCTAATTATACAGCCAGATTAACTAACTTTTTTGTTATATAATCACCTAGTGTTCTATATATGACAACAGGTTTATATAAAATTTTATAATATACAGTACGATACGACACACGACACGACGGCTGATTCACAACACAAGTCAAGAGATAAATAATTAATTAGTAAAAATAAATAAAATAAAATAAAATAAATAAGACTCTTCAACAGTACAAGTTTAATAAGAGTTTCAGCTATAATGACTCACAGAAGTTGATGGCAAGATACAGCCAAACAAAAACAAGTGACACTGCTTCATTTTTGGGGGGGGGGAACGACACACACACACCCGAAAGTATTCTGTAAACAAACACCAGCTCAACTCAACACACCAGCTCAACTCAACACACCAGCTCAACTCAACACACGGGCGGATGGATTGGCACGTCGGGTTGGCCTGGTGTGTTGGCCAACTCAACACACCAGCTCAACTCAACACACCGGCGGATGGATTGGTGTGTCGTGGCTGGACTGGTGTGTTGGCCAACTCAACACACCAGCTCAACTCAACACACGGGCGGATGGCATGGCGTGTCGGGTTGGGCTGGTGTGTTGGCCAACTCAACACACCAGCTCAACTCAACACACCGGCGGATGGATTGGCACGTCGGGTTGGCCTGGTGTGTTGGCCAACTCAACACACCAGCTCAACTCAACACACCGGCGGATGGATTGGTGTGTCGTGGCTGGACTGGTGTGTTGGCCAACTCAACACAACAGCTCAACTCAACACACCAGCTCAACTCAACACACTGGCGGATGGATTGGTGTGTCGGGTAGAGCTGGTGTGTTGGCCAACTCAACACACCAGCTCAACTCAACACACCGGCGGATGGAATGGTGTGTCGGGTAGAGCTGATGTGTTGGCCAACTCAACACACCAGCTCAACTCAACACACCGGCGGATGGATTGGTGTGTCGGGTTGGGCTGGTGTGTTGGCCAACTCAACACACCAGCTCAACTCAACACACTGGCGGATGGATTGGTGTGTCGGGTTGGGCTGGTGTGTTGGCCAACTCAACACACCAGCTCAACTCAACACACTGGCGGATGGATTGGTGTGTCGGGTTGAGCTGATGTGTTGGCCAACTCAACACACCAGCTCAACTCAACACACCGGCGGATGGAATGGTGTGTCGGGTAGAGCTGGTGTGTTGGCCAACTCAACACACCAGCTCAACTCAACACACCGGCGGATGGATTGGTGTGTCGGGTAGAGCTGATGTGTTGGCCAACTCAACACACCAGCTCAACTCAACACACTGGCGGATGGAATGGTGTGTCGGGTAGAGCTGATGTGTTGGCCAACTCAACACACCAGCTCAACTCAACACACTGGCGGATGGATTGGTGTGTCGGGTTGAGCTGATGTGTTGGCCAACTCAACACACCAGCTCAACTCAACACACCGGCGGATGGGTTGGTGTGTCGGGTAGAGCTGATGTGTTGGCCAACTCAACACACCAGCTCAACTCAACACACCGGCGGATGGGTTGGTGTGTCGGGTAGAGCTGATGTGTTGGCCAACTCAACACAACAGCTCAACTCAACACACCGGCGGATGGATTGGTGGGCTGAGCTGGATGCTGGGCCAACCCAACACACCAGCTCAACTCAACACACCGGCGGATGGATTGGTGGTCGGTTGGGCTGATGTGTTGGCCAACTCAACACACCAGCTCAACTCAACACCAGCGGATGGATTAGCCGGGCTGAGCTGATGTGCTGGCCAACCCAACACACCAACTCAACTCAACACACCAGCGATGGATGGTGTGCTGGGCTGAGCTGATGTGCTGGCCAACCAACACACCAGCTCAACTCAACACACCGGCGGGGTTGGTGGTGGCTGAGCTGATGTGCTGGCCAACCTCAACACACCAGCTCAACTCAACACACCGGCGGATGGATTGGGCTGGTTGGGCTGTGTGCTGGCCAACTCAACACACCAGCTCAACTCAACACACCGGCGGATGGATTATGTGTCGGGTTGGGCCAGCCAACCCAACACAACAGCTCAACAACAACCGGTGGATGGATTAGGCTGGGTTGAGCTGATGTGTTGGCCAACCCAACACACCAACTCAACTCAACACACCAGCTCAACTCAACACACCAGCGATGGATTGCGGGCTGGGCTGATGCTGGCCAACCCAACACACCAGCTCAACTCAACACACCGGCGGATGGGTGTGCGGGTTGGGCTGATGGCCAACTCAACACACCAACCCAACTCAACACACACCAGCGGATGGATTGGTGTGTCGGCTGGCTGTGGGCCAACCCAACACACCAGCTCAACCCAACACACCAGCGGATGGGCTGTGCCGGGTTGGGCTGGTGTGCTGGGCCAACCCAACACACCAGCTCAACTCAACACACCAGCGATGGAATGTGTCGGCTGAGCTGAAGCTGGGCCAACTCAACACACCAGCTCAACTCAACACCAGCGGGATGGATGTGTGTCGGGTTGAGCTGATGTGCTGGCCAACCCAACACACCAGCTCAACTCAACACACCGGCGGATGGATTGGTAATGGGTTGAGCTGATGCTGGGCCAACCCAACACACACCAGCCCAACTCAACACACCGCAGGGAGGGTTGGTGGGTGAGCTGATGTGGGCCAACTCAACACACCAGCTCAACTCAACACACCGGCGGATGGATTGGTGTGCTGGCTGAGCTGATGTTGGCCAACCTCACCACCAGCTCAACTCAACACACGGTGGATGATTGGTGGGCTGAGCTGATGTGCCAACCCAACACACCAGCCTCCCAACACACGCGGATGGATTGGTGTACAGGTTGGGCTGATGTGCTGGCCAACCCAACACACCAGCTCAACCAACACACCAGTGGATGGGATGGTGGCTGGCTGAGCTGACTGGCCAACCAACACACCAGCTCAACTCAACACACCAGCGATGGATTGCTGAGTTGAGCTGATGGGCCAACACAAAACACACAGCCACACCGAGATGTGGGCTGTGTGGCCAACCCAACACACCAACCTCAACCCAACACACTGCGATGGATTCGGTTGACTGAGGTTGGCCAACCAACACACCAGCTCAACTCAACACACCAGCGGATGGGATTGGTAAATGGGTTAGCTGATGTAAGGCCAACCCAACACACCAGCTCAACTCAACACACCAGCGGATGGATTGGTGGGGCGAGCTGGTGTAAGCCAACTCAACACACCAGCTCCCAACACACCGGATGACGGGTGTCGGGCTGACGATGCTGGCCAACCCAACACACCAGCTCAACTCAACACACCAGCGGAGATGGATTGGTGTCGGATGGGCTGGTGTTGGGCCAACCAACACACCAGCTCAACTCAACACACTGCGGATGGATTGGTGTGTTGGCTGGGCTGGTGGGGCAACCCAACACACCAGCTCAACTCAACACACCAGCGGATGGATTGTAATGGGTTGAGGCTGATGTGTTGCCAACTCAACACACCAGCTCAACTCAACAACACACCTGGCGGATGGATTGGTGCAAATGGTTGGGCTGGTGTGCTACAACTCAACACAACAGCTCAACACACCGGCGGATGGATTGGTGTGTCGGGCTGAGCTGATGTGCTGGCCAACCCAACACAGCTCAACTCAACACACCAGCGGGTGGTGAAGGCTGCCCACAACACACCACTCACTCAACCACCATGATGTCCGGGAGGATGTGTTGGCCAACCCAACACACCAGCTCAACTCAACACACTAGCTAGATGGATTGATGTGACGGGTTAAGCTGATGTGTTGCCAACCAACACACCAGCTCAACTCAACACACACGGTGATGGATTGGTGCTGGGTTGAGCTGATGTTAGGCCAACTCAACACACCAGCTCAACCCACACCAGTCAACCAACACACCACGGATGGAGGTTCGGGCTGGTAAGCCAACCCAACACACCGGCGGATGGATTGCAGCGGTTGCTGGTGCTGGCAAACTCAACACAACATCAACTCAACACACCAGTTCAACTCAACACACCAGCGCGGATGGATTGGTAAAAGTCAGTTGGCCAGTGTTGCCAACTCAACACACCGGATGGATTACGCAAGGCCGGTGTTGGCCAACTCAACACACCAGCTCAACTCAACACACCAGCGGGATGGATTTTGTAGCAAGGAGCTGATGTGTTGGGCCAACTCAACACAACAGCTCAACTAACACATAAGATGGGATTGGTGTCGTTGCGCCAACCCAACACACCAGCTCAACTCAACACACCGGCGGATGGATTGTAAGGGTTGAGCGATGTGTTCGCCAACTCAACACCAGCTCAACCAACACACCGGTGATGGATTGGTGGTGGGTTGAGCTGATGTGTTGGCCAACTCAACACACCAGCTCAACTCAACACACCAGCGGATGGATTGGTGTAGCCGGGTTGGGCTGAAGTGACGGCCAACTCAACACAATACCAACCAACACACCAGCTCAACTCAACACACCAGCGGATGGATTGGTGTCGGTTGGGCCAGGCGGCAACCCAACACAACAGCTCAAACCAACACACCAGCCTAACTCAACACACCAGTGGATGGATTGCGTAAGCTGGGTTAGCGATGTGCTGGGCCAACTCAACACAACAGTCTCAACTCAACACACCAGCTCAACCCAACACACTGCGATGGATGGTGGTGTGTGCTGGGCTGGTGTGCTGGCCAACTCAACACACTGGCGGATGGATTGGCGTGTCTGGCTGGGCTGGTGTGCTGGCCAACTCAACACACCAGCTCAACTCAACACACCAAAGGATGGATTGGTGTGCCGGTTGAGCTGATGTGCTGGGCAACCCAACACACCAGCTCAACTCAACACACCGGTGGATGCTGGCTGGGCTGGTAAAAGGCCAACCCAACACACCAGCTCAACTCAACACATCGGCGTATGGATTGGTGTGCTGGGTTAAGCTGATGTTGGCCAACTCAACACACCAGCTCAACTCAACACACCAGCTCAACCAACACACCGCGGATGGATTGCGTGTCGCGGGCTGGTGTGTCGGCCAACTCAACACACCAGCCAACTCAACACACCAGCGAGGATTGCGCGGCTGGTGTGGGCCAACCAACACAACACCAACACACCAGCGGATGGACGGTGTGTCGGCGGCTGGTCGGCCAACCCAACACACCAACTCAACTCAACACACCAGCTCAACTCAACACACCGGAGGATGGATTGGTTGCAAGGCTGGTGTGTCGGCCAACCCAACACACCAGCTCAACCCAACACACCAGCTCAACCCAACACACTGGTGGATTAAGTGTTGGGCTGGTGTGCTGGCCAACCAACACACCAGCCCACCCCAACACACCATGGATTGGTGTGTTGAAGGCCGGTGTTGGGCCAACCCAACACACCAGCTCAACTCAACACACTGGCGGATGGATTGGTACAGGCTGGTGTATGGCCAAATCAACACACCAGCTCAACTCAACACACCAGTGGATGGATTGGTGTGTGCTAGGCTGGTGTGCTGGCCAACCCAACACACCAGCTCAACTCAACACACCAGCGGATGTGGATTGGTGTGGCTGGGCTGGTGTGTCGGCCAACCCAACACACCAGCTCAACTCAACACACCAGTCAAC
This sequence comes from Homarus americanus, assembly GCF_018991925.1. Taxonomy (NCBI): domain Eukaryota; kingdom Metazoa; phylum Arthropoda; class Malacostraca; order Decapoda; family Nephropidae; genus Homarus; species Homarus americanus. The sequence continues at coordinate 461 of NW_024741980.1, read as the reverse complement.
TCCAACACACCAGCTCAACTCAACACACTGGCGGATGGATTGGCGCGTCGGGCTGGGCTGGTCAGCAATGTTATAAGACCCACTCGCGATCAGTCCGGTGAGCCTGACCTGACAACCACGGGAGCGAGACGGTAACAGTCCGTCGTAGGCCACCGTAGGAGGTCTGAGGTAAATATTTAAAAGTTGTATTTATGTTTTGAACCTTAATTACCTGTTATTGTATTATTATGGCACCAGTTAAGATTAAAGGTGATAAAACAACTAAAATAAAGTTATAAATTGGTAATAAAAGGCAAACTTAACAGTATTTTCACAATAATAGGTATTGCCTTATGTTGTGATAACCAGAGAACTTCTTCCGTTTCCAACATTAGTTGTCAACATTGGGTACGAAAAATTAGCCTTCAATCACATTATAAACTGTCTTTAGTAGCAATACGTAACTGAACGAAGCACATCAG
>NW_024741979.1:0-2331 GCF_018991925.1 Homarus americanus | reverse complement strand
CAGTAATCACATATCAAACTCATGGTTTTTGTTGTTGTGGGGGGGGGGTGCAGACTGTGTATAGATCTACACCTATTTAAAAAAGTAAAGAGAGAAAAAGTACTTAGCTACTCTCTGTTGCCTATAGAGTTGTCGTCTGTGACTGCGTACACTGTATCTCCCTGTGAATGGTGTATTGTAGGCACAGTTTCAGTCCTTGAGAAAGCACACAAACATAATAAAATTTAAAGTCTCTGTGGCACCTATGACACGACTTGGTTTCAGCTGGCACGATGCCTTTCCAGCTTGCTTGCTAGTGAGCGCTCACTTTAAGTTATTTACAACTTCCGCGGTCACTGATGACACTATGAACTATCACTGTGTACACTGTATCTCCCTGTGAGTGGTGTATTATAAACACAGTTTCAGTCCTTGAGAAAGCACACAAACAAAATAAAATTTAAAGTCTCTGTGGCACCTATGACACGAATAGGCTGGCAGTTGTCCTTACCAGCTTGATTGCCAATATGTATTCACTTTAAGTTATTTACAGTCTCTTCTGCGGTCACTGATGACACTATGAACTGTTTTACCTAAAATTACAGTACTACACTCCCTGATTGGCCTTTATCACAGCCGTGACCACAACACCTTAAAAAAATATAATAAAATAAAAGCTTTGTCATGTGGCAGTGATTTTGTGGTTATAGGCCTGTGACCCTGGCTGTACCTCCAACTCTGTGGAAATTGAGTTTTCAAAAATACAATCGCGTCTACTTTTATCCTCTTCGCCACTGACCGGCGCTTGGGCGGTCGGGCATGTCGCTGTTACGCACTGTTGGCAAGTACACTGGGAATGAACCGGCTCCTGAATATATCGAAATTGAAAATTTTAATTTACATACTTTATTGACAATAAAACTATTATATTATAAGGACAGGGTAGTATACTACTCCCACACCTCACCTTTGTTGTCCCCTTCTGGGGATTACAAAAAGTTATAAATGTTATAACAATACAGTAATTATTTTTACAGAGATGAAATAGTTAATTTTGACATGAACACTGTACTACATTAAAAGAACAGATAATGTAATCTTAAACAAAGTGAAATGTCATATCCTTGGAGCCAAATTTTTATAAATTGGAAGAATTGTTTTAATCTTTCCAGTATTAATCATCTAACAAAATTGTTTCCGTAAAGTAGTGATCTCACTGTACCTGTATGGTTGGATTTTTCACACCCTAATACACAATGTTGTAGTGTATGGGCATCCCTAAGATGACACAGTTGACAAAGTTGACCCGCCCCTCCTCTTATCTGCCAGTAATATTTGTATCCCAATCTTAGTCTCATTATAACAGTCTCAACAGATGTTAAGATAGTGCCATAAGTTACATTGGTGTTTTGTAAAAATTACAAATAATGCTTGTAGTCGCTCGTTGGAGCAATTGTGGCTGTGCAGACAATAAGACACTCTACGTTGATGAGTACATCTCACATAATTATAACAACTACTGATACACCAGGAAACACAGTTTGAATATTATGATCAATGTAGAGTGCATAACTACGATTATTCAAGTCATTTAGTGTTCTCAGAGGATTCAACAGCTCACAATCACACTCACGTGTTACGGGTCTAGGGGTAGACCTATACTACCAGATTCTGGGGTCACTAATTCTAAGGGGAAACCATAACTATAGTCTTAATTTTAAGGGTTGCTGCCACCAGACCCCCTCTGGGCAGTATGTAGCTCGTTAGGTAGCGGGCAGAGTGGACTAGGCATTGAGTTAGGTTTTTCATCGACCAGATCGATAAGGGGAAAGAAGGGTGAAACCATAACATGTCTTAATTAATTTATTCCTTATAAAACATACTGGTAAAAAAACATACAAGTGAGTTGGCCTTCCTCAGAAGAACAACGAAGATGTTGGTTACCCTGCTCGGCACCAGACGTCTTACATTAATTGCGTGTCATCCACATACATATTGTATAACAATCCGTGACCTCCTTACCACGGTCATTCCTTCTTACACTACCCCTTAACACGTCAGACTGCTCCACCTGTATGGAATATAGCACTGTAGGTTATCATATATAGTAGCACCATCTCACCTCTCTGTAGCACCATCTCAACACACCTGTTACACTCCACACCTGCAAGTATGGGACTCCTTGTAATTTCTAGGTATACATATCAGGCACCTCGTTTGCACAACGCCCTCGGTGGGTAGAGACGAGGGCTACACCAAGAGACATACCAGTACTGTTTCTACGCCTGGTATTATAGGTCGCTCCAAGTGACGACCGCGGAGTTTCTCAAGCGTTTCCTTACGTGTTTGTGG
>NW_024741978.1:0-18061 GCF_018991925.1 Homarus americanus | reverse complement strand
GAGCTAGTATAACAAAGTCCCCTGAGCTAGTATAACAAAGTCCCCAGATCGAGTAGAACAAAGCCCCCTGATCCTAGTATAACAAAGTCCCCTGAGCTAGTATAACAAAGTCCCCTGAGCGAGTATAACAAAGTCCCCTGATCTAGTATAACAAAGTCCCCTGATCTAGTATAACAAAGTCCCCTGATCTAGTATAACAAAGTCCCCTGAGCTAGTATAACAAAGTCCCCTGAGCTAGTATAACAAAGGCCACTGAGCTAGTATAACAAAGTCACCTGATCTAGTATAACAAAGCCTCCTGATCTAGTATAACAAAGTCCCCTGAGCGAGTATAACAAAGCCTCCTGATCGAGTATAACAAAGGCCCCTGATCGAGTATAACAAAGTCCCCTGATCTAGTATAACAAAGCCTCCTGATCTAGTATAACAAAGTCCCCTGAGCGAGTATAACAAAGTCCCCTAATCGAGTATAACAAAGGCCCCTGATCTAGTACAACAAAGTCCCCTGAGCTAGTATAACAAAGTCCCCTGAGCGAGTATAACAAAGCCTCCTGATCGAGTATAACAAAGTCCCCTGATCTAGTATAACAGAGTCCCCTGAGCTAGTATAACAAAGCCTCCTGATCGAGTATAACAAAGCCCCCTGATCGATTATAACAAAGTCCCCTGAGCGAGTATAACAAAGACTCCTGATCGAGTATAACAAAGCCCCTTGATCGAGTATAACAAAGGCCCCTGATCTACTATAACAAAGTCCCCTGATCGAGTATAACAAAGGCCCCTGATCTACTATAACAAAGTCCCCTGATCGAGTATAACAAAGTCCCCTGATCGAGTATAACAAACCCCCTGATCGAGTATAACAAAGTCCCCTGATCGAGTATAACAAAGTCCCCTGTTCTAGTATAACAAAGACCCCTGATCGAGTATAACAAAGGCCCCTGATCGAGTATAAGAAAGGCCCCTGATCGAGTATAAGAAAGGCCCCTGATCGAGAGTATAACAAAGGCCCCTGATCGAGTATAACAAAGCCCCTGATCGAGTATAACAAAGTCCCCTGATCGAGTATAACAGAGTACCCCGATCGAGTATAACAAAGACCCCTGATCGAGTATAACAAAGGCCCCTGATCGAGTATAACAAAGGCCCCTGATCGAGTATAAGAAAGGCCCCTGATCGAGTATAACTAAGCCCCCTGATCGAGTATAACTAAGCCCCCTGATCGAGTATAAATAAGTCCCCTGATCGAGTATAACAAAGTCCCCTCATCGAGTATAACAAAGCCCCCTGTTCGAATATAACAAAGGCCCCTGATCGAGTATAATAAAGGCGCCTGATCGAGTATAACAAAGGCCCCTGATCGAGCATAAGAAAGGCCCCTGCTCGAGTATAACAAAGGCCCCTGATCGAGTATAACAAAGGCCCCTGCTCGAGTATAACAAAGGCCCCTGATCGAGCATAACAGCCCCTGATCGAGTATAACAAAGGCCCCAGCTCGAGTATAACAAAGGCCCCCTGCTCGAGTATAACAAAGGCCCCTGCTCGAGTATGACAAAGGCCCCTGCTCGAGTATGACAAAGGCCCCTGCTCGAGTATGACAAAGGCCCCTGCTCGGAGTATAACAAAGGCCCCTGCTCGAGTATAACAACAAAGGCCCCTCGCTCGAGTATAACAGCGCCCCTGCTCGAGTATAAACAAAGTGCCCGCTCGAGTATAACAAAGGCCCCTGCTCGAGTATAACAAAGGCCCCTGCTCGCATAACAAAGGCCCCTGATCGAGTATAACAAAGGCCCTGATCGAGTATAACAGCGCCCCTGATCGAGTATAACAAAGGCCCCTGATCGAGTATATAACAAAGGCCCCTTGATCGAGTATAACAGCGCCCCTGATCGAGTATAACAGCGCCCCTGATCGAGTATAACAAAGGCCCCTGATCGAGTATAACAGCGCCCCTGCTCGAGTATAACAAAGGCCCCTGCTCGAGTATAACAACAAAGGCCCCTGCTCGAGTATAACAAAGGCCCCTGCTCGAGTATAACAAAAGCCCCTGCTCGAGTATAACAAAGGCCCCTGCTCGAGTATAACAAAGGCCCCTGCTCGAGTATAACAAAGGCCCCTGATCGAGTATAACAAAGTCCCCTGATCGAGTATAGCAAAGCCCCCTGATCGAGTATAACAAAGGCCCCTGATCGAGTATAACAAAGGCCCCTGATCGAGTATAACAAAAGCCCCTCATCGAGTATAACAAAGGCCCCTGATCGAGAATAACAAAGTCCCCTGATCGAGAATAACAAAGTCCCCTGATCGAGTATAACAAAGTCCCCTGATCGAGTATAACAAAGCCCCCTGGACGAGTATAACAAAGCCCCCTCATCGAGTATAACAAAGTCCCCTCATCGAGTATAACAAAGTCCCCTGATCGAGTATAACAAAGGCCCCTGATCGAGTATAACAAAGTCCCCGGATCGAGTATAACAAAATCCCCTGATCGAGTATAACAAAATCCCCTGATCGAGTATAACAAAGTCCCCTGAGCGAGTATAACAAAGCCCCCTGAGCGAGTATAACAAAGCCTCCTGATCGAGTATAACAAAGTCCCCTGATCGAGTATAACAAAGTCCCCTGATCTAGTATAACAAAGTCCCCTGAGCTAGTATAACAAAGTCCCCTGAGCTAGTATAACAAAGTCCCCAGATCGAGGAGAACAAAGTCCCCTGATCCTAGTATAACAAAGTCCCCTGATCTAGTATAACAAAGTCCCCTGAGCTAGTATAACAAAGTCCCCTGAGCTAGTATAACAAAGTCCCCAGATCGAGTAGAACAAAGCCCCCTGATCCTAGTATAACAAAGTCCCCTGAGCTAGTATAACAAAGTCCCCTGAGCGAGTATAACAAAGTCCCCTGATCTAGTATAACAAAGTCCCCTGATCTAGTATAACAAAGTCCCCTGATCTAGTATAACAAAGTCCCCTGAGCTAGTATAACAAAGTCCCCTGAGCTAGTATAACAAAGTCCCCAGATCGAGTAGCAGAACAAAGCCCTGATCGAGTATATGCTAACAGTCCCCAGATCGAGTATAACAAAGTCCAAGATCGAGTAGAACAAAGTCCCTGATCCTAGTATAACAAATTCCCCGATCGAGTATAACAAAGCCCCTGAGTGAGTATAACAAAGTCCCCTGATCGAGTATAACAAAGTCCTCCCTGATCTAGTATAACAAAGCCCTGAGCTAGTATAACAAAGTCCTGAGCGAGTATAACAAAGTCCCCTGATCGAGTATAACAAAGTCCCCTGATCTAGTATAACAAAGTCCCCTGAGCTAGTATAACAAAGTCCCCTGAGCGAGTATAACAAAGTCCCCTGATCGAGTATAACAAAGCCCCCTGATCGAGTATAACAAAGTCCACTGATCGAGTATAACAAAGCCCCCTGATCGAGTATAACAAAGGCCCCTGATCGAGTATAACAAAGTCCGCTGATCGAGTATAACAAAGTCCCCTGATCGAGTATAACAAAGTCCCCTGACCTAGTATAACAAAGTACCCTGATCGAGTATAACAAAGTCCCTGATCGAGTATAACAAATTTCTGATCGAGTATAACTGCTTCCTCTATCGAGTATAACAGTTCTGATCGAGTATAACAAGGCCCCTGATCGAGTATAACAAAGGCCCCTGATCGAGTATAACAGCGTCTCGATCGGAGAGAAGAAAAGAAGTCCCTGATCGAGTATAACAAAGGCCCTGATCGAGTATAACAAAACCCTTGATCGAGTATAACAAAGCCCCTGATCGAGTATAACAAAGCCCCTTGATTGAGTATAAAATAAGTCCCCTGATCGAGTATAACAAAGGCCCTCGATCGAGTATAACAAAGTCCCCTGATCGAGTAGAAGCGCTTCCCCTGATCGAGTATAACAAAGCCCCTGATCGAGTGTAGTAACAAAAGTCCCCTGATCGAGTATAACAAAGTCCCCCATCGAGGACAGTCGAAACCTTGATCGAAATGGCAACAAAGGCCTGATCGAGTATAATAAAGGCCCCTGATCGAGTATAACAAAGGCCCCTCATCGAGCATAAGAAAGGCCCCTGATCGAGTATAACAAAGGCCCCTCATCGAGTATAACAAAGGCCCCTCATCGAGTATAACAAAGGCCACTTATCGAGTATAACAAAGGCCCCTGATCGAGTATAAAAAAGCCCCTCATCGAGTATAACAAAGGCCCCTGATCGAGAATAACAAAGGCCCCTGATCGAGAACAACAAAGTCCCCTGATCGAGTATAACAAAGTCCCTGATCGAGTATAACAAAGCCCCTGGACGAGTATAACAAAGCCCCTGATCGAGTATATAACAAAGCCCCTGAGAGCAATAAAGGTCTCTTGATCGAGTAACAAGTCCCTGATCGAGGCAACAACAAAAAGTCCCCTGATTCATCATCCTTGATCGAGTATACCAAAGCCCCTGATCGAGTATAACAAAGCCCTGATCGTCCTGACGAGTATAACAAAGTCCCTTGATCGAGTATAACAAAGTCCTCGATCGAGTATAACAAAGGCCCTGGATCTACTATATCAAAGTCCCCTGATCGAGTATAACAAAGTCCCTGATCGAGTATACCAAAGTCCTGAGTGAGTATAACAAAGCCCCCTGAGCGAGTATAACAAAGCCTCCTGATCGAGTATAACAAAGTCCCCTGATCGAGTATAACAAAGTCCCCTGATCTAGTATAACAAAGTCCCCTGAGCTAGTATAACAAAGTCCCCTGAGCTAGTATAACAAAGTCCCCAGATCGAGTAGAACAAAGTCCCCTGATCCTAGTATAACAAAGTCCCCTGATCTAGTATAACAAAGTCCCCTGAGCTAGTATAACAAAGTCCTCAGGATCGAGTAAAACAAAGCCCCCTGATCCTAGTATAACAAAGTCCCCTGAGCTAGTATAACAAAGTCCCCTGAGCGAGTATAACAAAGTCCCCTGATCTAGTATAACAAAGTCCCCTGATCTAGTATAACAAAGTCCCCTGATCTAGTATAACAAAGTCCCCTGAGCTAGTATAACAAAGTCCCCTGAGCTAGTATAACAAAGGCCACTGAGCTAGTATAACAAAGTCACCTGATCTAGTATAACAAAGCCTCCTGATCTAGTATAACAAAGTCCCCTGAGCGAGTATAACAAAGCCTCCTGATCGAGTATAACAAAGGCCCCTGATCGAGTATAACAAAGTCCCCTGATCTAGTATAACAAAGCCTCCTGATCTAGTATAACAAAGTCTCCTGATCTAGTATAACAAAGTCCCCTGAGCGAGTATAACAAAGTCCCCTGATCGAGTATAACAAAGGCCCCTGATCTAGTACAACAAAGTCCCCTGAGCTAGTATAACAAAGTCCCCTGAGCGAGTATAAGAAAGCCTCCTGATCGAGTATAACAAAGTCCCCTGATCTAGTATAACAAAGTCCCCTGAGCTAGTATAACAAAGCCTCCTGATCGAGTATAACAAAGCCCCCTGATCGAGTATAACAAAGTCCCCTGAGCGAGTATAACAAAGACTCCTGGTCGAGTATAACAAAGCCCCTTGATCGAGTATAACAAAGGCCCCTGATCTACTATAACAAAGTCCCCTGATCGAGTATAACAAAGGCCCCTGATCTACTATAACAAAGTCCCCTGATCGAGTATAACAAAGTCCCCTGATCGAGTATAACAAACCCCCTGATCGAGTATAACAAAGTCCCCTGATCGAGTATAACAAAGTCCCCTGTTCTAGTATAACAAAGTCCCCTGACTTAGTATAACAAAGTCCCTGATCGAGTATAACAAAGTCCTCTGATCTAGTATAACAAAGTCCCCTGATCTAGCATAACAAAGGCCCTGATCGAGTATAACAAAGTCCCCTGATCATATTACAAAGTCCCTGATCTAGTATAACAAAGTCCCCTGAGCTAGTATAACAAAAGTCCCTGAGCGAGTATAACAAAGTCCCCTGATCAGATATAACAAAAGTCCCTCGATCGAGTATAACAAAGTCAATAATAAAAGATGTCATCCACCAATGGCGTTAACTATCAAAGTTAAATGACGTTAAACTAACGTTAAATGGCGTTAAATTAACGTTAAATGGCGTTAAACTAACGTTAAATGGCGTTAAATTAACGTTAAATGACGTTAAACTAACGTTAAAGGGCGTTAAACTAACGTTAAATGGCGTTAAACTAACGTTAAATGGCGTTAAACTAACGTTAAATGGCGTTAAACTAACGTTAAATGGCGTTTAATTAAGGTTAGATGGCGTTAAACTAACGCTAAATGGCGTTTAATTAAGGTTAAATGATTTAAAGTAATGTTAAATGGCGTTAAACTAACGTTAAATGGCGTTAAACTAACGTTAAATGGCGTTTAATTAAGGTTAAATGACGTTAAACTAACGTTAAATGGCGTTAAACTAACGTAAAATGGCGTTAAACTAACGTTAAATGGCGTTAAACTAACGTTAAATGGCGTTAAACTAACGTTAAATGGCGTTAAATTAACGTTAAATGGCGTTAAATTAAGGTTAAATATCGTTAAACTAATGCTAAATTGCGTTAAACTAACGTTAAATGGCGTTTAATTAAGGTTAAATGACGTTGAACTAATGTTAAATGGCGTTAAACTAACGTAAAATGGCGTTAAACTAATGTTAAATGGCGTTAAACTAACGTTAAATGGCGTTTAATTAAGGTTAAATAACGTTAAACTAACGTTAAATGGCGTTAAACTAACGGTAAACGGCGTTAAACTAACGTTAAATGACATTAAACTAACGTTAAATGGCGTTAAACTAACGTTAAATGGCGTTAAACTAACGTTAAATGGCGTTAAGCTATCGTTAAATGGTATTAAACCAAAGTTAAATGGCGTTAAACTAACGTTAAATGGCGTTAAACTAACGTTAAATGGCGTTAAACTAACGTTAAATGGTGTTAAAATAACATTATATGGCATTAAACTAACGTTAAATGGCGTTTAATTAAGGCTAAATAACGTTAAACTAACGTTAAACTAACGTTAAATTGCGTTAAACTAACGTTAAATGGCGTTAAACTAACGTTAAATGGCGTTAAACTAACGTTAAATGGCGTTAAACCTAGCATTAAATATTCCGCTAACGTTAAATGGCGTTAAACTTAACGTTAAATGGCGTTAAACTAACGTTAAATGGCGTTAAACTAGCGTAAATGGCGTTAAACCTGCGTTAAATAGCGTTTAATTAAGGTTAAAATAACGTTAAGCCGCGTTAATTGCGTTAATAACGTTAAATAGCGTTAAACTAACGTTAAATGGCGTTAAACTAACGTTAAATGGCGTTAAACTAACGTTAAATGGCATTAAACTAACGTTAAATGGCGTTTAATTAATGTTAAATGACGTTGAACTAATGTTAAATGGCGTTAAACTAACGTTAAATGGCGTTAAGCTATCGTTAAATGGCATTAAACTAACGTTAAATGGCGTTAAACTAACGTTAAATGGCGTTAAACTAACGTTCAATGGCGTTAAACTAACGTTAAATGGCGTTTAATTAAGGTTAAATAACGTTAAACTAACGTTAAACTAATGTTAAATGGCGTTAAACTAACGTTAAATGGCGTTAAACTAACGTTAAATGGCGTTAAACTAACGATAATGGCGTTAAACTAACGTTAAATGGCGTTAAACTAACGTTAAATGGCGTTAAGCTAACGTTAAATGGCGTTAAATTAACGTTAAATGAAGTTAAACTAACGATGAATGGCGTTAAACTAACGTTAAATGGCGTTAATTAAAGTTAAATGGCGTTTAATTAAGGTTAAATGACGTTAAACTAACGTTAAATGGCGTTAAACTAACGTTAAATGGCGTTAAACTAACGATAAATGGCGTTTAATTAACGTTAAATGAAGTTAAACTAACGTTAAATGAAATTAAACTAACGTTAAATAGCGTTAAATTAACGTTAAATGAAGTTAAATGAACGTTAAATGAATTTAAATAACGTTAAATGGCGATTAAGTACGCGTTAAATGACGTTAAACTAACGTTAGTGGCGTTAAACTAACGTAAAATGGCGTTAAATATAACGATAAATAGCGTTTTCTAAACTAACGTTCCATTAATATTAACGTTCAAAGCCGGTAATAACGATAGCGTAAACTATCAATTAAATGGAGATCACTAACAAAATACTAACGTGCGTAGCGTTAAACCAACGTTAATAACAAGCTAACATTAAATGGCGTTAAATGGCGTTTGAGTAAAGTTTAAATAACGTTAAACTAACGTTAAGTGCGTTAAACTAACGTTAAATGACGTTAAACTAACGTTAATTGGCGTTAAACTAACGTTAAATGGCGTTAAACTATCGTTAAATGGAATTAAACTAACGTTAAATGGCGTTAAACTAACGTTAAATGGCGTTAAACTAACGTTAAATGGCGTTTAATTAAGGTTAAATAACGTTAAACTAACGTTAAATTGCGTTAAAATAACGTTAAATGGCGTTAAATCAAAGGTTAAATGGCGTTAAACTAACGTTAAATGGCGTTAAACTAACGTTAAATGGCGTTAAACTAACGTTAAATGGCGTTAAACTAACGTTAAATGGCGTTAAACTAACGTTAAATGGCGTTAAACTAACGTTAAATGGCGTTAAACTAACGTTAAATGGCGTTAAACTAACGTTAAATGGTGTTAAATTAACGTTAAATGAAGTTAAACTAACGAGAAATGGCGTTAAACTAACGTTAAATGGCGTTAAACTAACGTTAAATGGCGTTAAACTAACGTTCAATGGCGTTAAACTAACGTTCAATGGCGTTAAACTAACGTTAAATGGCGTTAAACTAACGTTAAATGGCGTTAAACTAACGTGAAATAGCGTTAAATTAATGTTAAATGAAGTTAAACTAACGTTAAATGACGTTAAACTAACGTTAAATAGCGTTAAATTAACGTTAAATGACGTTTAACTAACGTTACTTGGCGTTAAACTAACGTAAAATGGCGTTAAACTAACGATAAATGGCGTTAAACTAACGTTAAATGGCGTTAAACTAACGTAAAATGGCGTTTAATTAAGGTTAAATAATGTTAAACTAACGTTAAATGGCGTTAAACTAACGTTAAATGGATTTAAACTAACGTTAAATGGCGTTAAACTAACGTTAAATGGCGTTAAACTAACGTTAAATGGCGTTAAACTAACGTTAAATGGCGTTAAACTAACGTTAATTGGCGTTAAATTAACGATAAATGGCGTTAAACTAAAGTTAAATGGCGTTAAACTAACGTTAAATGGCGTTAAACTAACGTAAAATGGCGTTAAACTAACATTAAATGGCGTTAAACTACCGTTAAATGGCGTTAAACTACCGTTAAATGGCGTTAAACTAACGTTAAATGGCGTTAAACTAACATTAAATGGCGTTAAACTAACGTTAAATTGCGTTAAATTAACGTTAAATGACGTTAAACTAACGTTAGATGGCGTTAAACTAACGTTAAATACCGTTAAATTAACGTTAAATGACGTTTAACTAACGTTAAATGGCGTTAAGCTAACGTTGAATGGCGTTAAACTGACGTTAAATGGCGTTTAATTAAGGTTAAATAACGTTAAAATAACGTTAAATGGCGTTAAACTAACGTTAAATGGCGTTAAACTAACGTTAAATGGCGTTAAATTAAAGTTAAATGACGTTAAACTAACGTTAAATGGCGTTAAGCTAACGTTAAATGGCGTTCAACTAACGTTAATTGGCGTTTAATTAAGGTTAAATGACGTTAAACTAACGTGAAATGGCATTAAACTAACGGTAAATGGCGTTAAATTAAGGTTAGATGGCGTTAAACTAACGTTAAATGGCATTAAACTAACGTTAAATGACGTTAAACTAACGTTAAATGGCGTTAAACTATCGTTAAATGGCGTTTAATTAAGGTTAGATGGCGTTAAACTAACGCTAAATGGCGTTTAATTAAGGTTAAATAATGTTAAACTAACGTTAAATGGCGTTAAACTAACGTTAAATGGATTTAAACTAACGTTAAATGGCGTTAAACTAACGTTAAATGGCGTTAAACTAACGTTAAATGGCGTTAAACTAACGTTAAATGGCGTTAAACTAACGTTAAATGGCGTTTAATTAAGGTTAAATATCGTTAAACTAATGTTAAATGGCGTTAAACTAACGTTAAATGGCGTTTTATTAAGGTTAAATGACGTTAAACTAATGTTAAATGGCGTTAAACTAATGTTAAATGGCGTTAAACTAACGTTAAATGGCGTTAAACTAACGTTAAATGGCGTTTAATTAAGGTTAATAACGTTAAACTAACGTTAAATGGCGTTAAACTAACGTTAAATGGCGTTAAACTAACGATAAATGGCGTTTAATTAACGTTAAATTAAGTTAAACTAACGTTAAATGAAGTTAAACTAACGGTAAATAGCGTTAAATTAACGTTAAATGAAGTTAAACTAACGTTAAATGGCGTTACACTAACGTTAAATAGTGTTAAATTAACGTTAAATGACGTTAAACTAACGTAAAATGGCGTTAAACTAACGGAAAATGGCGTTAAACTAACGATAAATGGCGATAAACTAACGATAAATGACGTTAAACTAACGTTAAATGGCGTTAAACTAACGTTAAATGGCGTAAACTATCGTTAAATGGCATTAAACTAACGTTAAATGGCGTTAAACTAACGTTAAATGGCGGTAAACTAACGTTAAATGGCGTTAAACTAACGTTAAATGGAGTCAAACTAACGTTAAATGGCGTTTAATTAAGGTTAAATGACGTAAAACTAACGTTAAATGGCGTTAAAGTAACGTAAAAAGGCGTTAAACTAACGTTAAATGGCGTTAAACTAACGTTAAATGGCGTTAAACTAACGTTAAATGGCGTTAAACTAACGTTAAATGCCGTTAAACTAACGTTAAATGGCGTTTAATTAAGGATAAATATCGTTAAACTAATGTTAAATGGCGTTAAACTAACGTTAAATGGCGTTTAATTAAGGTTAAATGGCGTTAAACTAATGTTAAATGGCGTTAAACTAACGTTAAATGGCGTTTAATTAAGGTTAAATAACGTTAAACTAACGTTAAATGGCGTTAAACTAACGGTAAATGGCGTTAAACTAACGTTAAATGACGTTAAACTAACGTTAAATGGCGTTAAACTAACGTTAAATTGCGTTAAACTAACGTTAAATGGCGTTAAACTATCGTTAAATGGCGTTAAACTAACGTTAAATGGCGGTAAACTAACGTTAAATGGCGTTAAACTAACGTTAAATGGCGTTAAACTAACGTTAAATGGCGTTTAATTAAGGTTAAATAACGTTAAACTAACGTTAAATAACGTTAAACGACGTTAAACTAACGTTAAATGGAGTTAAACTAACGTTAAATGGCGTTAAACTAACGTTAAATGACGTTAAACTAACGCGTTAAATGGCGTTAAACTAACGTAAATGGCGTTAAACTATCGTTAAATGGCGTTAAACTATCGTTAAATGGCGTTAAACTAACGTAAATAGCGTTAAACTAACGTTAAATGGCGTTTAATTAAGGTTAAATAACGTTAAACTAACGTTAAATGGCGTTAAAATAACGTTAAATGCCGTTAAACTAACGTTAAATGCCGTTAAACTAACGTTAAATGGCGTTAAACTATCGTTAAATGGCGTTAAACTAACGTTAAATGGCGTTAAACTATCGTTAAATGGCGTTAAACTAACGTTAAATGCCATTAAACTAACGTTAAATGGCGTTTAATTAAGGTTAAATATCGTTAAACTAATGTTAAATGGCGTTAAACTAACGTTAAATGGCGTTTAATTAAGGTTAAATGACGTTAAACTAATGTTAAATGACGTTAAACTAACGTTAAATGGCGTTAAACTAACGTTAATTGCCGTTAAACTAACGTTAAATGACGTTTAATTAAGGTTAAATGAAGTTAAACTAACGTTAAATGGCGTTAAAGTAACGTAAAATGGCGTTAAACTAACGTTAAATGGCGTTAAACTAACGTTAAATGGCGTTAAACTAACGTTAAATGCCGTTAAACTAACGTGAAATGGCGTTTAATTAAGGTTAAATATCGATAAACTAACGTTAAATGGCGTTTAATTAAGGTTAAATGACGTTAAACTAATGTTAAATGGCGTTAAACTAACGTTAATTGGCGTTAAATTAAAGTTTAATGGCGTTAAACTAATGTTAAATGGCGTTTAATTAAGGCTAAATAACGTTAAACTAACGTTAAATGGCGTTAAACTAACGTTAAATGGCGTTAAACTAACGTTAAGTGGCGTTAAACTATCGTTAAATGCCGTTAAACTAACGTTAAATGGCGTTTAATTAAGGTTAAATATCGTTAAACTAATGTTAAATGGCGTTAAACTAACGTTAAATGGCGTTTAATTAATGTTAAATGACGTTAAACTAATGTTAAATGGCGTTAAACTAACGTTAAATGGCGTTAAACTAATGTTAAATGGCGTTAAACTAACGTTAAATGGCGTTTAATTAAGGTTAAATAACGTTAAACTAACGTTAAATGGCGTTAAACTAACGGTAAATGGCGTTAAACTAGCGTTAAATGGCGTTAAACTAGCGTTAAATGGCGTTAAACTAACGTTAAATGACGTAAAACTAACGTTAAATGGCGTTAAACTAACGTTAAATGGCGTTAAACTAACGTTAAATGGCGTTAAACTAACGTTAAATGGCGTTAAACTAACGTTAAATGGCGTTAAACTAACGTTAAATGGCGTTAAACTAGCGTTAAATGGCGTTAAACTATCGTTAAATGGCATTAAACTAACGTTAAATGGCGTTAAACTAACGTTAAATGGCGTTAAACTAACGGTAAATGGCGTTAAACTAACGTTAAATAACGTTAAACTAACGTTAAATGGCGTTAAACTAACGGTAAATGGCGTTAAACTAACGTTAAATAACGTTAAACTAACGTTAAATGGCGTTAAACTAACGTTAAATGACGTTAAACTAACGTTAAATGGCGTTAAACTAACGTTAAATGGCGTTAAACTAGCGTTAAATGGCGTTAAACTATCGTTAAATGGCATTAAACTAACGTTAAATGGCGTTAAACTAACGTTAAATGGCGGTAAACTAACGTTAAATGGCGTTAAACTAACGTTAAATGGCGTTAAACTAACGTTAAATGGCGTTTAATTAACGTTAAATAACGTTAAACTAACGTTAAATGGCGTTAAACTAACGTTAAATGCCGTTAAACTAACGTTAAATGGCGTTAAATTAACGTTAAATTAAGTTAAACTAACGTTAAATGAAGTTAAACTAACGTTAAATAGCGTTAAATTAACGTTAAATGAAGTTAAACTAACGCTAAATGGCGTTAAACTAGCGATAAATGGCGTTTAATTAACGTTAAATTAAGTTAAACTAACGTTAAATGATGTTAAACTAACGTTAAATAGCGTTAAATTAACGTTAAATGAAGTTAAACTAACGTTAAATGAAGTTAAACTAACGTTAAATGGCGTTAAACTAACGTTAAATGGCGTTAAACTAACGTTAAATGACGTTAAACTAACGTTAAATGATGTTAAACTAACGTTAAGTGACGTTAAACTAACGTTAAATGGCGTTAAACTAACGTTAAATGGCGTTAAACTAACGTTAAATGGCGTTAAACTAACGTTAAATGGCGTTTAATTAAGGATAAATGACGTTAAACTAACGTTAAATGGCGTTAAACTAACGTAAAATGGCGTTAAACTAACGTTAAATCGCGTTAAACTAACGTTAAGTGGCGTTAAACTAACGGTAAATGGCTTTAAACTAACGTTAAATGGCGTTAAACTAACGATAAATGGCGTTTAATTAACGTTAAATTAAGTTAAACTAACGTTAAATATGAAGTTAAACTAACGTTAAATATGGCCGTTTAATTAACGTTAAATGGGGATTAAACTAACGTTAAATGGCGTTAAATTAACGTTAAATAGCGTTAAACTAACGTTAAATGGCGTTAAACTAACGTTAAATTGCGTTAAACTAACGTTAAATGGCGTTTAATAAAGGTCAAATGGCGTTAAACTAACGTTAAATGGAGTTTAATTAAGGTTAAATGCCGTTAAACTAACATTAAATGGCGCTAAACTAACTTTAAATGACGTTAAACTAACGTTAAATGACGTTAAACTAACGTTAAATGACGTTTAACTAACGTTAAATGGCGTTAAGCTAACGTTAAATGGCGTTAAACTAACGTTAAATGGCGTTAAACTAACGTTAAATGGCGTTTAATTAAGGTTAAATGGCGTTAAACTCACGTTAAATGGCGTTAAATTAACGTTAAATGAAGTTAAACTAACGATAAATGGCGTTAAACTAACGTTAAATGGCGTTAAACTAAAGTTAAATGGCGTTTAATTAAGGTTAAATGACGTTAAACTAACGTTAAATGGCGTTAAACTAACGTTAATGGCGTTACTTCATAACGATAAATGGCGTTTAATTAACGTTAAATTAAGTTAAACTAACGTTAAATGAAGTTAAACTAACGTTAAATAGCGTTAAATTAACGTTAAATGAAGTTAAACTAACGTTAAATGGCGTTAAACTAGCGATAAATGGCGTTTAATTAACGTTAAATTAAGTTAAACTAACGTTAAATGAAGTTAAACTAACGTTAAATAGCGTTAAATTAACGTTAAATGAAGTTAAACTAACGTTAAATGAAGTTAAACTAACGTTAAATAGCGTTAAAATAACGTTAAATGAAGTTAAACTAACGTTAAATGGCGTTAAACTAACGTTAAATAGCGTTAAATTAACGTTAAATGACGTTTAACTAACGTTAATTAGCGTTAAACTAACGTAAAATGGCGTTAAACTAACGATAAATGGCGTTAAACTAACGTAAAATGGCGTTAAACTAACGTTAAATGGAGTTTAATTAAGGTTAAATAACGTTAAACTAACGTGAAATGGCATTAAACTAACGGTAAATGGCGTTAAATTAAGGTTAGATGGCGTTAAATTAAGGTTAGATGGCGTTAAACTAACGTTAAATTGCATTAAACTAACGTTAAATGACGTTAAACTAACGTTAAATGGCGTTAAACTAACGTTAAATGGCGTTAAACTAACGTAAAATGGCGTTTAATTAAGGTTAGATGGCGTTAAACTAACGCTAAATGGCGTTTAATTAAGGTTAAATGATGTTAAAGTAATGTTAAATGGCGTTAAACTAACGTTAAATGGCGTTAAACTAACGTTAAATGGCGTTCAATTAAGGTTAAATAACGTTAAACTAACGTTAAATGGCGTTAAACTAACGTTAAATGCCGTTAAACTAACGTTAAATGGCGTTTAATTAAGGTTAAATATCGTTAAACTAATGTTAAATGGCGTTAAACTAACGCTAAATGGCGTTTAATTAAGGTTAAATGACGTTAAACTAATATTAAATGGCGTTAAACTAACGTTAAATGGCGTTAAACTAATGTTAAATGGCGTTAAACTAACGTTAAATGGCGTTTAATTAAGGTTAAATAACGTTAAAGTAACGTTAAATGGCGTTAAACTAACGGTATATGGAGTTAAACTAACGTTAAATGACGTTAAACTAACGTTAAATGGCGTTAAACTAACGTTAAATGGCGTTAAACTAACGTTAAATGGCGTTAAACTAACGTTAAATGCCGTTATACTAACATTAAATGGCGTTAAACTAACGTTAAATGGCGTTAAACTAACGTTAAATGGCGTTAAACTAACGATAAATGGCGTTAAACTAACGTTAAATGGCGTTAAACTAAAGTTAAATGGCGTTTAATTAAGGTTAAATGATGTTAAACTAACGTTAAATGGCGTTAAACTAACGTTAAATGGCGTTAAACTAACGATAAATGGCGTTTAATTAACGTTAAATTAAGTTAAACTAACGTTAAATGAAGTTAAACTAACGTTAAATAGCGTTAAATTAACGTTAAATGAAGTTAAACTAACGTTAAATGGCGTTAAACTAGCGATAAATGGCGTTTAATTAACGTTAAATTAAGTTAAACTAACGTTAAATGAAGTTAAACTAACGTTAAATAGCGTTAAATTAACGTTAAATGAAGTTAAACTAACGTTAAATGGCGTTAAACTAACGTTAAATAGCGTCAAATTAACGTTAAATGACGTTTAACTAACGTTAATTAGCGTTAAACTAACGTAAAATGGCGTTAAACTAACGATAAATGGCGTTAAACTAACGTAAAATGGCGTTAAACTAACGTTAAATGGAGTTTAATTAAGGTTAAATAACGTTAAACTAACGTGAAATGGCATTAAACTAACGGTAAATGGCGTTAAATTAAGGTTAGATGGCGTTAAACTAACGTTAAATTGCATTAAACCAACGTTAAATGACGTTAAACTAACGTTAAATGGCGTTAAACTAATAACGTTAAATGAAACAAACTAACGTTAAATGGCCAAACTAACGTAAAATATGGCGTTTAGTGGGTTAGATGGCGTTAAACTAATAATGCTAAATGGCGTTTAATTAAGGTTAAATGATGTTAAAAAGTAATGTTAAATAGTTAAACTAACGTTAAATGGCGTTAAACTAACGAATTCCATGGCGTTTAATTAAGGTTAAATAACGTTAAACTAACGTTAAATGGCGCGTTCAACTAACGTTAAAATGCCGTTAAACTAACGTTAAATAGCGTTTATTAAGGTTCAATATCGATTAAACTAATGTTAAATGGCGTTAAACTAACGTTAAATGGCGTTTAAATTAAAGGTTAAATGACGTTAAGCCAATGTTAAATGGCGTTAAACTAACGTTAATGGCGTTAAACTAATGTTAAATGGCGTTAAACTAACGTTAAATGGCGTTTAATTAAGGTTAAATAACGTTAAACTAACGTGAAATGGCGTTAAACTAACGTTAAATGGCGTTAAACTAACGTTAAATGACGTTAAACTAACGTTAAATGGCGTTAGACTAACGTTAAATGGCGTTAAACTAACGTTAAATGGCGTTAAACTATCGTTAAATGGCATTAAACTAACGTTAAATGGCGTTTAATTAAGGTTAAATGACAAACTAATGTTAAATGGCGTTAAACTAACGTTAATTGGCGTTAAATTAATGTTTAATGGCGTTAAACTAACGTTAATTGGCGTTAAATTAATGTTTAATGGCGTTAAACTAACGTTAAATGGCGTTTAATTAAGGCTAAATAACGTTAAACTAACGTTAAATGGCGTTAAACTAACGTTAAATGACGTTTAATTAAGGTTAAATGACGTTAAATTAAGGTTAAATGACGTTAAACTAACGTTAAGTGGCGTTAAAGTAACGTAAAATGGCGTTAAACTAACGTTAAATGGCGTTAAACTAACGTTAAATGGCGTTAAATTAACGTTAAATGGCGTTAAACTAACGTTAAATGCCGTTAAACTAACGTTAAATGCCACTTAATTAAGGTTAAATATCGTTAAACTAATGTTAAATGGCGTTAAACTAACGTTAAATGGCGTTTAATTAAGGTTAAATGACGTTAAACTAATGTTAAATGGCGTTAAACTAACGTTAATTGGCGTTAAATTAATGTTTAATGGAGTTAAACTAACGTTAAATGGCGTTTAATTAAGGCTAAATACCGTTAAACTAACGTTAAATGGCGCTAAACAAACGTTAAATGGCGTTAAACTAACGTTAAATGCCGTTAAACTAACGTTAAATGGCGTTTAATTAAGGTTAAATATCGTTAAACTAATGTTAAATGGCGTTAAACTAACGTTAAATGGCGTTTAATTAAGATTAAATGGCGTTAAACTAACGTTAAATGGCGTATAATTAAGGTTAAATAACGTTAAACTAACGGTAAATGGCGTTAAACTAACGTTAAATGACGTTAAACTAACGTTAAATGGCGTTCAACTAACGTTAAATGGCGTTAAACTAACGTTAAATGGCGTTAAACTATCGTTAAATGGCATTAAACTAACGTTAAATGGCGGTAAACTAACGT
>NW_024741977.1:0-20085 GCF_018991925.1 Homarus americanus | reverse complement strand
AAAGACCTCTCATCGAGTATAAGAAAGTCCCCTGGTCGAGTGTAACAAAGTCCCCTGATCGATTATAATAAAGTCCCCTGATCGAGTAAAACAAAGTCCCCTGGTCAATTACAACAAAGGCCCCTAATCGAGTATAACAAAGACCTCTCATTGAGTATAACAAAGTCCCCTGAGCGAATAAAAAAAGGCCCCTCGTCGAGCATAAGAAAGTCCCCTGGTCGAGTATACCAAAGTTCCCTGATCGAGTAAAACAAAGTCCGAAGGCGAGTATAACAAAGTCCCCTAATCGAGAGAAACAAAGTCACCTGATCGAGTAAAAAATAGTCCCCTAGTCAAGTATAACAAAGGCCCCTAATCGAGTATAACAAAGACCTCTGATTGAGTTTGACAAAGTCCCCTGAGCGAATAAAAAAAGGCCCCTGGTCGAACATAAAAAAGTCCCCTGGTCGAGTATACCAAAGTCCCCGAATCGTGTAAAACAAAGTCCCCTGGTCGAGTATAACAGTGTCCCCTTATCGAGAGAAACAAAGTCCCCTGATCGAGTATAACAAAGTACTCTGATCGAGTAAAACAAAGTCCCCTGGTCGAGTAAAACAAAGTCCTCTGATCAAGTATAACAAAGTCCCCTCATTGAGTATAACAAAGTCCCCTGATCGAGTATAACAAAAGCCCCTGATCGAGTATAACAAAGTCCCCTGATCGAGTACAACAAAGCCCCGGATCGAGCATAACAAAGGCCCCTGGTCGAGCATAACAAAGTCCCTTGGTCGAGTATAACAAACTACCCTAATTGAGAGAAACAAAGTTCCCAGGTTGCATATAACAAAGTCCCCTGATCGAGTATAACAAAGTCCCCTGATCGAGTATAACAAAGTCCCCTGATCGAGTATAACAAAGTCCCCAGATTGAGTATAACAAAGTCCCCTCATCGAGTATAACAAATTCCCATGATCGAGCATAACAAAGGCACCCTGGTCGAGCATAACAAAGGCCCCTGATCGAGTATAACAAAGCCCCCTGATCGAGTATAACAAAGTCCTTTGAACGAGTATAACAAAGTCACCTGATTGAGTATACCAAAGTCCCCTGAACGATTACAACAAAGTCCCCTGATCGAGTAAAACAATGTCCCCTGGTCGAGTATAACAAAGTCCCCTGATCGAATATAACAAAGCCCCCTGCTCGAGTAAAACAAAGTCCCCTGATTGAGTATAACAAAGTCGTCTGACCAAGTATACCAAAGTCACCTGATCGAGTATACAAAAATCCCCTGATCGGGTATAACAAAGTCCCCTGATCGAGTATAACAAAGAACCGGATCGAGCATAACAAAGGCCCCTGGTCGAGCATAACAATGTCCCCTGGTGAGTAAACAAAGTCCCCTCAAAGTCCCCTGGAGTATAACAAAGTCCCGTGATAGAGTAAATCAAAGATCCCTCATAATTATCTTGGGAGTCGTGATCGAGTATAACAAAGTCTCCTAATCGAGTATAACAAAGCCCCGGATCGAGCAGAACAAAGGCCCCTGGTCGGGCATAACAAAGTCCCCTGGTCGAGTATAACAAAGTCCCCATGTCAAAAGAAACAAAGTCCCCTGGTCGAGTATAACAAAGTCCCCTGATCGAGTATAACAAAGTCCCCTGAACGAGTATAACAAAGTCCCCTTATCGAGTATAACAAAAAGGCTCCAGGTCGAGCATAACTAAGTCCCGTGGTCGAGTATAACAAAGACCCCTGATCGAGTATAACAAAGCCCCCTGATAGAGAAAAACAAAGTCCCCTGATTGAGTATAACAAAGTCACTTGATCGAGTATAACAAAGTCCCCTGATCGAGCATAACAAAGGCACCCTGGTCGAGTATATCAAAGCCCCCTGATCGAGTATGACAAAGACCCATGAACGAAGATAACAAAGTCACCTGATCGAGTATAACAAAGTCCCCTGAATGGGTATAACAAAGGCCCCCGATCGAGTATAACAAAGGCACCTGACCGAGTATAACAAAGTCTCCTGGTCGAGGTATATAAAGTCCCTTGATCGAGTAAGACAAAGTCCCCAGGTCGAGTCTAACAAAGCCCCCTAAATGAGTATAACAAAGTCCTCTGATCGAATATAACAAAGTCCCCTGGTCGAGCATAACAAAGGCCCCAGGTCGAGTATAAAAACGTCCCCTGATCGAGTAAAACAAAGGCACCCTGTTCGAGTATAACAAAGTTCCCTGGTCGAGTATAACAAAGTCCCCTGGTCGAGTGTAACGAAGGCCCCTGATCGAGTATAACAAAGTCACCTGATCGAGTATAACAAAGCCCCCTTGATCGAGTAAAACAAAGACCCCTGATCAAATATAAAAAGTCCCCTGATTCAGTATTACAAAGTCCCCTCATCGAGTATAACAAATTCCCATGATCGAGCATAACAAATGCACCCTGGTAGAGTATAACAAAGTCGCCTGGTCGAGTATAACAAAGTCCTCTGATCGAGTATAACAAAGTCCCCTGATCAAGTATAACAAAGCCCCGTGATTGAGTATAACAAAGGCCCTTCATCGAGTATAACAAACTCCCCTAATCGAATATAACAAAGTCCCCTTATCGAGAATAACAAAGTCCCCTTTTCGAGTATAACAAAGTCCCTGGTCGAGTATAACAAAGCCCGCTGATCGAGTATAACAAAGGCCCATGATCGAGTATAACAAATGCCCTTGATCGAGTATAATAAAGTCCTCTGATCGAGTATAACAAAGCCCCGGATGAAAGGAGCATAACAAAGAGGCCCCTGATTACGAGCATAACAAGAATCCCTGGTCAAGTATAACTTAAAGTCCCCTGATAAAGAGAAAACAAAGTCCCCTGGTTGCATATAACAAAGTCCCCTGATCGAGTATAACAAAGTCCCCTGATCGGGTATAACAAAGTTCCCTGATCGAGTATAACTAAGTCCCCTGATCGAGCATAACAAAGGCACCCTGGTCGAGTTTAACAAAGTCCCCTGGTCGAGTATAACAAAGTCCCCTGATCGAGTAAAACGAAGGCCCCTGATCGAGTATAACAAAGTCCCCTGATCGAGTATAACAAAGCCCCCTTGATCGAGTATAACAAAGCCCCCTGATCAAATATAAAAAGTCCCCAGATTGAGTATAACAAAGTCCCCTGATCGAGTATAACAAAGACCTCTTTTCGAGTATAACAAAGTCCCCTGATCGAGTATAACAAAGCCCCCTGATCGAGTATAACAAAGTCCCCTGATCGAGTATAAGAAAGTTCCCTGATCGAGTGTAACAAAGTCCCCTGATCGAGTATAATAAAGTCCCCTTATCGAGTAAAACAAAGTCCCCTGGTCAAGTATAACAAAGGCCCCTAATCGAGTATAACAAAGACCTCTCATTCAGTATAACAAAGTCCCCTGAGCGAATAAAAAAAAGGCCCCTCGTCGAGCAAAAGAAAGTCCCCTGGTCGAGAATACCAAAGTCCCCTGATCGAGTAAAACAAAGTCCGACGGCGAGTATAACAAAGTCCCCTGATCGAGAGAAACAAAGTCCCCTAGTCAAGTATAACAAAGGCCCCTAATCGAGTATAACAAAGACCTCTGATTGAGTATAACAAAGTCCCCTGAGCGAATATAAAAAAGGCCCCTGGTCGAGCATAACAAAGTCCCCTGGTCTAGTATAACAAAGCTGCCTCATCGAGAAAAACAAAGTCCCCTGATTGAGTATAACAAAGTACTCTAATCGAGTAAAACAAAGTCCCCTGGTCGCGTAAAACATAGTCCCCTGATCGAGTATAACAAAGTACCCTGATCGAGTATAACAAAGGCCCCTGATCGAGTATAACAAAGTCCCCTGATCGAGTATAACAAAGTCCCGGATCGAGCATAACAAAAGCCGCTGGTCGAGCATAACAAAGTCCCCTTGTCGAGTATAACAAAGTCCCCTGATCGAGAGAAACAAAGTCCCCTGGTTGCATATAACAAAGTCCCCTGATCGAGTATAACAAAGTCCCCTGATCGAGTATAACAAATTTCCCTGATCGAGTATAAGAAAAAGGCTCCTGGTCGAGCATAACTAAGTCCCCTGGTCGAGTATAACAAAGTGTCCTGATCAAGTAAAACAAAGTCCCCTGGTCGAGTATAACAAAGTCCAATGATCGAGTATAACAAAGCCCCCTGATCGAGAAAAACAAAGTCCCCTGATTGAGTAAAGCAAAGTCCCCTGATCGAATATAACAAAGTTCCCTCATCGAGCATAACAAAGGCACCCTGGTCGAGAATAACAAAGTCCCCTGGTTGAGTATAACAAAGTCCCCTGATCGAGTATAACAAAGCCCCCTTGATCGAGTATAACAAAGCCCCCTGATCAAATATAAAAAGTCCCCAGATTGAGTATAACAAAGTCCCCTCATCGAGTATAACAAAACCCCATGATCGAGCATAACAAAGGCACCCTGGTCGAGTATAACTAAGTCCCCTGGTCGAGTATAACAAAGTCCCCTGATCGAGCATAACGAAGGCCGCTGATCGAGTATAACAAAGTCCCCTTAATCGAGTATAACAGTTTTGATTTGAGTAAACAAAGCCCCTCGGATCAGTATAAAAAAGTCCCCAGATTGGAGTATAACAAAGCCCTGGTTTGAGTATAACAAAGTCCCCTGATCGAGCATAAGAAAGCCCCTTTGATTTTGGGAGAGTAATGCAGTGTCACCTCGACGATGATATACCAAAGTCCCCTGATCGAGTATAACAAAAGCCCCTGCTCGAGTATAAAAATGGCCCCTCATCGAGTATAACAAAGACCATTTAATGAGTATAACAAAGGCCCCCGATCGAGTATAACAAAGGGAACTGATCGAGTAAAAAAAAGTCCCCTGGTCGAGTATTACAAAGGCCACTCGTCGAGTATAACAAACTCCCCTAGTCGAGTATAACAAAGTCCCCTGATCGAGTGTAACGAAGGCCCCTGATCGAGTATAACAAAGTTCCCTGATCGAGTATAACAAAGCCCCCCTTGATCGAGTAACACAAAGACCCCTGATCAAATATATATAGTCCCTTGATCGAGTATAACAAAGTTACCTGATCGAGTATAACAAAGTCCCTGATCGAGTATAACAAAGCCCCGGATCGAGTATAAAAAAGGCCCCTGGTCGAGCATAACAAAGTCCCCTGATCGAGTATAACATAGGCCCCTGATGAGTATAACAGAGTCCCCTATTCGAGTATAACAAAGCCCCCCTCATCGAGTATAACAAGGACCCCTGATCAAATATAAAAAGTCCCCTGATCGAGTATAACAAAGTCCCCTGATCGAGTATATCAAAGCCTCTGGTCGAGTATAGCAAAGACTTCTGATCGAGTATAACAAAGTCCCCTGATCTAGTATAACAAAGTCCCCTGGTCCAGTATAACAAAACCCCATGATCGAGTATACCAAAGTCCCCTCGTCGAGTATAGAAAGTCCCCTAATGGAGTATAAAAAAGTCCCCTTATCGAGTATAACAAAGTCCCCTGATCGAGTATAACAAAGCCCCATGATCGATCATAACAAAGTCGAGAGAAAGCCCTGATCGAGCAATACCAAGTCCTCTGATCGAGAAAAGTCCCTGATCGAGTATAACAACAATTCTTAATGAAGTATAACAAAGGCCCCTGATCGAGTATAACAAAGTCCCCTGATCGAGTATAACAAAAAGACCCTTGGTCGAACATAACAAAGTCCCCTGGTCGAGTATAACAAAGTTCCCTGATCGAGTAAAACAAAGTCCCCTGGTCGAGAACAAAAAAGTCCCCTGATCGAGTATAACAAAGCCCCCTGCTCGAGTAAAACAAAGTACCCTGATTGAGTATAACAAAGTCCTCTGATCGAGTATAACAAAGTCCCCTCATCGAGCATAAGGCCCCTTGTCGAGTATAACAAAGACCCTGAACGAGTACATCAAAATCCCCTGATCGAGTATAACAAAGTCCCCTGATGGAGTAAAACAAAGAACCGGATCGAGCATAACAAAGGCCCCTGGTCGAGCATAACAAAGTCCCCTAGTCGAGTATAACAAAGTCCCCTGATCGCGAGAAACAAAGTCCCCTGGTCGAGTATAACAAAGTCCCTGGTCGAGTACATAATGTCCCTATGTCAACAGAACAAAGTCCCCTGGTTGAGGTACAACAAAGTCCCTGATCGAGTATAACAAAGGCCCCTGATCGAGCAACGGAAGTCCCCTTATCGAGTATAACAAATGGCTCCTGGTCGAGTATAAATAAAGCAATTCTGGAACAGGCAACAAAGTTCTGGGGATCGAGTAGAAACAAAGTCCCCTGGTCGAGAGCACAAAGTCCTCCTGATCGAGTATAACAAAGCCCTATTGAGAAAACAAAGTCCCCTGATTGAGTATAACAAAGTCCCTTGATCGAGTATAACAAAGTCCCCTGATCGAGCATAACAAAGGCACCCTGGTCGAGTATAACAAAGCCCCCTGATCGAGTATGACAAATACCCATGAACGAATATAACAAAGTCACCTGATTGAGTATAACAAAGTCCCCTGAATGAGTATAACAAAGGCCCCCGATCGAGTATAACAAAGGCACCTGACCGAGTATAACAAAGTCCTCTGGTCGAGTATAACAAAGTCCCCTGATTGAGTATAACAAAGTCCTCTGATCGAGTATAACAAAGTCCCCTGGTCGAGCAAAACAAAGGCCCCTGGTCGAGTATCAAAACGTCCCCTGGTCGAGAATAACAAAGTCCCATGGACGACTATAACAAAGTCCCATGATCGAGTATAACAAAGCCCCCTCATCGAGTATAACAAAGTCCCCTAATCGAATATAACAAAGCCCCCTGCTTGAGAAAAACAAAGTCCCCTGATTGAGTATAACAAAGTCCGCTGATCGAATATAAAAAAGCCCCCTGCTCGAGTAAAACAAAGTCCCCTGATTGAGTATAACAAAGTCCTCTGAACAAGTATAACAAAGTCACCTGATCGAGTATAATAAAGTCCCCTGATCGAGTATAACAAAGAACCGGATCGAGCATAACAAAGGCCCCTGGTCGAGCATAACAAAGTCCCCTGGTCGAGTATAACAAAGTCCCCTGATCGAGAGAAACAAAGTCCCTTGGTCGAGTATAACAAAGTCCCCTGATCGAGTATAACAAAGTCCCCTCATCGAGAAAACAAAGTCCCCTGATTGAGTATAACAAAGTACTCTGATCGAGTAAAACAAAGTCCCCTGGTCGAGTAAAACAAAGTCTCCTCATCGAGTATAACAAAGTCCCGTGATCGAGACTAACAAAGTCCCCTAATCAAGTATAACAAAGGCTCCTCATCGAGTATAACAAAGTCCCCTGATCGAGTATAACAAAGCCCCGGATCGAGCATAACAAAGGCCCCTGGTCGAGCATAACAAAGTCCCCTGGTCGAGTATAACAAAGTCCCCTGATCGAGCATAAGGCCCCTTGACGAGTATAACAAAGTCTCCTGGCCGAGTATAACAAAGTCCCCTGATCGATATAACAAAGTCCCCTAATCGAGTATAACAAAGGACCCTTATCGAGTATAACAAAGCCCCAATGATCGAGTATAACAAAGCCCCCTGATCAAATATAAAAGTCCCCTGAGCGAGTATATCAAAGCCCCCTTCTCGAGTATAACAAAGTCTCCTCATCGAGTATAACAAAGTTCCTTGATCGAGTATAACATAGTCCCCAAATCGAGTATATCAAAGGGCCCTGATCGAGTATAGCAAAGTACCCTGATCGAGTATAACAAACTCCCCTGATCATGTATACCAAAGTCCCCTGACCGAGTATAACAAAGTCACCTGATCTAGTATAACAAAGTCCCCTGCTCGAGTATCACAAAATCCCCTGATCGAGCATAAGAAACGCCACCGATCGAGTATAACAAAGCCGCCTGGTCGAGTATAACAAAGTCCCCTGGGCGAGTAAAACAAAGTCCCCTGATCGAGTATAAAAAAAACCCCTCATCGAGTATTACAAAGGCCCCTCTTTGAGTATAACAAAGACCCCTGATCGAGTATAACAAAGTCCCATGAACGAATATAACAAAGTCACCTGATCGTGTATAACAAAGTCCCCTGGTCGAGTATACAAAGTCCCCTAATGGAGTATAACAAAGGCCCCTGATCGAGTATAACAAAGTCCCAAGATCGAGTATAACAAAGTCCCCTGATCGAGTACTACAAAGCCTCATTATCGAGAATAACAAAGTCCCCTGATCGAGTATAACAAAGCCCCCTGATCGAGTATAACAAAGCCCCATGATCGAGTATAAAAAAGTCCCCTGATCAAGTATAACAAAGGCCACTCATCGAGTATAACAAAATCCCTGATCGAGTATAACAAAGTCCCCTGATCGAGTATAATAAACCCCGGAACGAGTATAACAAAGGCCCCTGGTCGAGTATAACAAAGTCCCCTGATCGAGTATAACAAAAAGACCGCTGGTCGAGCATAACAAAGTCCCCTGGTCGAGTATAACAAAGTCCCCTGATCGAGTAAAACAAAGTTCCCTCTTCATAGTATAACAAAGTCCCCTGATCGACTATAACAAAGCCCCCTGCTCAGGTAAAACAAAGTCCCCTGAATGAGTATAACAAAGGCCCCCGATCGAGTATAACAAAGGCACCTGAAAGAGTATAACACAGTCCCCTGATCGAGTATAACAAAAAGACCCTTGGTCGAACATAAAAAAGTCCCCTGGTCGAGTATACCAAAGTTCCCTGATCGAGTAAAACAAAGTCCCCTGGTCGAGTACAACAAAGTCCCCTGATCGAGTATAACAAAGCTCCCTGCTCGAGTAAAACAAAGTACCCTGATTGAGTATAACAAAGTCCTCTGATCGAGTATAACAAAGTCCCCTCATCGAGCATAAGGCCCCTTGTCGAGTATAACAAAGACCCTGAACGAGTACATCAAAATCCTCTGATCGAGTATAACAAAGTCCCCTGATCGAGTAAAACAAAGAACCGGATCGAGCATAGCAAAGGCCCCTGGTCGAGCATAACAAAGTCCCCTAGTCGAGTATAAAAAAGTCCCCTGATCGCGAGAAACAAAGTCCCCTGGTCGAGTATAACAAAGTCCCCTGGTCGAGTAAATCAAAGTCCCCTCATCGAGTATAACAAAGTCCCGTGATCGAGTATAACAAAGTCCCCTAATCGAGTATAACAAAGCCCAGGATCGAGTAAAACAAAGGCCCCTGGTCGAGCATAACAAAGTCCCCTGGTCTAGTATAACAGAGTCCCCATGTCAACAGAAACAAAGTCCCCTGGTCGAGTATAACAAAGTCCCCTGATCGAGTATAACAAAGTCCCCTGATCAAGTATAACAAAGTCCCCTTATCGAGTATAACAAAAAGGCCCTGGTCGAGCATAACAGTACCCTGGTCGAGTATAACAAAGTCTCCAGATCGAGTAAAAGTCCGCTGGTCGAGTATAACAAAGTCCCCCTGATCGAGTATAACAAAGCCCCTAATAGAGAAAACAAAGTCCCCTGATTGAGTATAACAAACTCCCTGATCGAGTATAACAAAGTCCCCTGATCGAGCATAACAAAGGCAATTCCGAGTATAACAAAGGCACCTGACCGAGTATAACAAAGTCCCCTGGTCGAGTATAACAAAGTCCCCTGATCGAGTATAACAAAGCCCCATGATCGAGTATTATAAAGTCCCCTGATCAAGTATAACAAAGGCCACTCATCGAGTATAACAAAATCCCTGATCGAGTATAACAAAGTCCCCTGATCGAGTATAACAAACCCCGGAACGAGTATAACAAAGGACCCTGTTCGAGTATAACAAAGTCCCCTGATCGAGTATAACAAAAAGACCCCTGGTCGAGCATAACAAAGTCCCCTGGTCGAGTATAACAAAGTCCCCTGATCGAGTAAAACAAAGTCCCCTCTTCATAGTATAACAAAGTCCCCTGATCGACTATAACAAAGCCCCCTGCTCAGGTAAAACAAAGTCCCCTAATTGAGTATAACAAAGTCCTCTGATCGAGTATAACAAAGACCCTGATCTAGCATAACAAAGGTCCCTTGTCGAGTATAACAAAGTCACCTGGTAGAGTATATCAAAGTCCCCTGATCGAGTATAACAAAGTCCCATGATCGAGTATAACAACGCCCCCCTGATCGAGTATAACAAAGAACCTTGATCAAATATAAAAAGTCCCCTGATCGAGTATATCAAAGCCCCCTGGTCGAGTATAACAAAGTCTCCTCATCGAGTATAACAAAGTCCCCTGATCGAGTATAACAAAGCCCCATGATCGAGTATAACAAAGTCCCCTGCTCGAGTACAACAAAGTCCCCTGATCGAGCATAAGTAAGTTTCCTGATCGAGTATAACAAAACCCCCTCATCGAGTATAACAAAGGCCCCTCATTGAGTATAACAAAGCCCCCTGATCGAGTAAAACAAAGTCCCATGAACGAGTATAACAAAGTCACATGATCGAGTATACCAAAATCCCCTTATTGAGTATAACAAAAGCCCCTGCTCGAGTATAAAAATGGCCCCTCATCGAGTATAACAAAGTCCCCTGAATGAGTATAACAAAGGCCCCCGATCGAGTATAACAAAGGCACCTGATAGAGTATAACAAAGTCCCCTGATCGAGTATAACAAAAAGACCCTTGGTCGAACATAACAAAGTCCCCTGGTCGAGTATAACAAAGTTCCCTGATCGAGTAAAACAAAGTCCCCTGGTCGAGTACAACAAAGTCCCCTGATCGAGTATAACAAAGCCCCCTGCTCGAGTAAAACAAAGTACCCTGATTGAGTATAACAAAGTCCTCTGATCGAGTATAACAAAGTCCCCTCATCGAGCATAAGGCCCCTTGTCGAGTATAACAAAGACCCTGAACGAGTACATCAAAATCCCCTGATCGAGTATAACAAAGTCCCCTGATC
Organism: Homarus americanus; assembly: GCF_018991925.1. NCBI lineage: Eukaryota > Metazoa > Arthropoda > Malacostraca > Decapoda > Nephropidae > Homarus > Homarus americanus. Next base: position 9,160 of record NW_024741977.1, on the reverse strand, counting down.
GAGTAAAACAAAGAACCGGATCGAGCATAGCAAAGGCCCCTGGTCGAGCATAACAAAGTCCCCTAGTCGAGTATAACAAAGTCCCCTGATCACGAGAAACAAAGTCCCCTGGTCGAGTATAACAAAGTCCCCTGGTCGAGTAAATCAAAGTCCCCTCATCGAGTATAACAAAGTCCCGTGATCGAGTATAACAAAGTCCCCTAATCGAGTATAACAAAGCCCAGGATCGAGCATAACAAAGGCCCCTGGTCGAGCATAACAAAGTCCCCTGGTCGAGTATAACAAAGTCCCCATGTCAACAGAAACAAAGTCCCCTGGTCGAGTATAACAAAGTCCCCTGATCGAGTATAACAAAGTCCCCTGATCGAGTATAAAAAGTCCCCTTATCGAGTATAACAAAAACGCTCCTGGTCGAGCATAACAAAGTACCCTGGTCGAGTATAACAAAGTCTCCAGATCGAGTAAAACAAAGTCCCCTGTCGAGTATAACAAAGTCCCCTGATCGAGTATAACAAAGCCCCCTAATAGAGAAAAACAAAGTCCCCTGATTGAGTATAACAAACTCCCTTGATCGAGTATAACAAAGTCCCCTGATGGAGCATAACAAAGGCACCCTGGTGGAGTATAACAAAGCCCCCTGATCGAGTATGACAAAGACCCATGAACGAATATAACAAAGTCACCTGATTGAGTATAACAAAGTCCCCTGAATGAGTATAACAAAGGCCCCCGATCGAGTATAACAAAGGCACCTGACCGAGTATAACAAAGTCCCCTGGTCGAGTATAACAAAGTCCCCTGATTGAGTATAACAAAGTCCTCTGATCGAGTATAACAAAGTCCCCTGGTCGAGCAAAACAAAGGCCCCTAGTCGAGTATAAAAACGTCCCCTGGTCGAGAATAACAAAGTCCCATGGACGACTATAACAAAGTCCCATGATCGAGTATAACAAAGCCCCCTCATCGAGTATAACAAAGTTTCCTGATCGAATATAACAAAGCCCCCTGCTTCAGAAAAACAAAGTCCCCTGATTGAGTATAACAAAGTCCCCTGATCTAATATAACAAAGCCCCCTGCTCGAGTAAAATATAGTCCCCTGATTGAGTATAACAAAGTCCTCTGAACAAGTATAACAAAGTCACCTGATCGAGTATAATAAAGTCCCCTGATCGAGTATAACAAAGAACCGGATCGAGCATAACAAAGGCCTCTGGTCGAGCATAACAAAGTCCCCTGGTCGAGTATAACAAAGTCCCCTGATCGAGAGAAACAAAGTCCCCTGGTCTAGTATAACAAAGTCCCCTGATCGAGTATAACAAAGTCCCCTCATCGAGAAAACAAAGTCCCCTGATTGAGTATAACAAAGTACTCTGATCGAGTAAAACAAAGTCCCCTGGTCGAGTAAAACAAAGTCTCCTCATCGAGTATAACAAAGTCCCGTGATCGAGACTAACAAAGTCCCCTAATCAAGTATAACAAAGGCTCCTCATCGAGTATAACAAAGTCCCCTGATCGAGTATAACAAAGCCCCGGATCGAGCATAACAAAGGCCCCTGGTCGAGCATAACAAAGTCCCCTGGTCGAGTATAACAAAGTCCCCTGATCGAGCATAAGGCCCCTTGTCGAGTATAACAAAGTCTCCTGGCCGAGTATAACAAAGTCCCCTGATCGATATAACAAAGTCCCCTAATCGAGTATAACAAAGGACCCTTATCGAGTATAACAAAGCCCCAATGATCGAGTATAACAAAAACCCCTGATCAAATATAAAAGTCCCCTGATCGAGTATATCAAAGCCCCCTTCTCGAGTATAACAAAGTCTCCTCATCGAGTATAACAAAGTTCCTTGATCGAGTATAACAAAGTCCCCAAATCGAGTATATCAAAGGCCCCTGATCGAGTATAGCAAAGTACCCTGATCGAGTATAACAAACTCCCCTGATCATGTATACCAAAGTCCCCTGACCGAGTATAACAAAGTCACCTGATCTAGTATAACAAAGTCCCCTGCTCGAGTATAACAAAGTCCCCTGATTGAGCATAAGAAACGCCCCAGATCGAGTATAACAAAGCCGCCTGGTCTAGTATAACAAAGTCCCCTGGGCGAATAAAACAAAGTCCCCTGATCGAGTATAAAAAAAACCCCTCATCGAGTATTACAAAGGCCCCTCTTTGAGTATAACAAAGACCCCTGATCGAGTATAATAAAGTCCCATGAACGAATATAACAAAGTCACCTGATCGAGTATAACAAAGTCCTATGGTCGAGTATACAAAGTCCCCTAATGGAGTATAACAAAGGCCCCTGATCGATTATAACAAAGTCCCAAGATCGAGTATAACAAAGTCCCCTGATCGAGTATAACAAAGCCTCATTATCGAGAATAACAAAGTCCCCTGATCGAGTATAACAAAGCCCTCTGATCGAGTAAAACAAAGCCCCATGATCGAGTATAATTAAGTCCCCTGATCAAGTATAACAAAGGCCACTCATCGAGTATTACAAAATCCCTGATCGAGTATAACAAAGAACCTTGATCAAATATAAAAAGTCCCCTGATCGAGTATATCAAAGCCCCCTGGTCGAGTATAACAAAGTCTCCTCATCGAGTATAACAAAGTCCCATGATCGAGTATAACAAAGTCCCCTGATCGAGTATAACAAAGCCCCATCGAAATTATAACAAGGCCCCTCGTGAGTATAACAAAACTGAAGTCCGGAAGTGAAAAACAAAGTGCCATGAGAACGAGTACTAGCAAAGTCACATGATCCAGGTATACCAAAATGCCCATATTGAGTATAACAAGCCCCTGCTCGATATAAAAATGGCCCACCTCATCAGTACTCTTAAGTCCCACGAATATAGGTATAACAAAAAGGCCCCCGATCGAGTATAACAAAGGCACCTGATAGAGTATAACAAAAAGTCCCTGAAGATAAAGGTATAACGGAAGTCTCTGATCGAGTAAAGTCCCTGGTCGAAAATTAACAAGGCCCTGATCGGTGCAAAAGGCCCCTCATCAGGTAAAACAAGTCCCTGATCGAGTATAAGGTCACGATCGAGAGCATAACAAAGGCCTCAGGTCGAGTATTAAAACGTCCCCTGGTCGAGTATAACAAAGTCCTTTGGACGAGTATAACAAAGTCCCATGATCGAGTATAACAAAGCCCTCTCATCGAGTATAACAAAGTCCCCAGAACGAGTACAACAAAGTCCCCTGATCGAGTATAACAAAGTCCCCTGATCGAGTATGACAAAGCCACGGATCGAGTAAAACAAAGGCCCCTGGTCGAGTATAACAAAGTCCCCTGATTGAGTATAACAAAAAGGCCCCTGGTCGAGCATAACAAAGTCTCCTGGTCGAGTATAACAAAGTCCCTTGATCGAGTAAAACAATCTCTTCTGGTCGAGTATAACAAAGTCCCCTGATCGAGCATAACAAAGGCCCCTGCTCGAGTATAACAAAGTCCCCTGGTCGAGTATAACAATGTCCCTGATCGAGTGTTACGAAGGCCCCTGATCGAGAATAACAAAGTCCCCTGTTCGAGTATAACAAAGCCCCCTTGATCGAGTAACACAAAGACCCCTGATCAAATATAAATAGTCCCTTGATCGAGTATAACAAAGCCCCCTCATCGAGTATAACAAAGTCTCCTCATCGAGTATAACAAAGTACCGTGATCGAGTATAACAAAGCCCCGGATCGAGTATAACATAGGCCCATGGTCGAGCATAACAAAGTCCCCTTTTCGAGTATAACAAAGTATCCTGACCGAGTATAACAAAGCCCTCTGATTGAGTATAACAAAGTCCCTTGAACGAGTATAAAAAAGGCCGCTGGTCGAGTATAACAAAGTCCCCTGATCGAGTATAACAAAGCCACCTTGATCGAGTAACACAAAGACCCCTGATCAAATATAAATAGTCCCTTGATCGAGTATAACAAAGTTCCCTGATCGAGAATAACAAAGCCCTCTGATCGAGTAAAACAAAGTCCCCAGATTGAATATAACAAAGTACTTTGATCGAGTATAACAAAGTCCCCTGAACGAGCATAACAAAGGTCCCTGGTCGAGTATAACAACGTCCCCTGGTCGAGTATAACAAAGTCCCCAGGTCGAGTATAACAACGTCCCCTGGTCGAGTATAACAACGTCCCCTGGTCGAGTATAATAAAGTCCCCTGGACGAGTACAACAAAGTCCCCTGATCGAGTAAACAAAGCCTCCTCATCGAGTATAACAAAACAGGATCATTGAGTATAACAGAGCCCCATGATTGAGTATAACAAAGTCCCCTGAACGAGTATAACAAAGTCACCTGATTGAGTATACCAAAGTCCCCTGATCGAGTATAACAATGTCTCCTGAACGAGTAAAACAAAGGCCCCTTGTCGAGTATAACAAAGTCTCCTGGTCGAGTATAACAAAGTCCCCTGATCGAGTATAACAAAGTCCCCTGATCGAGTATAACAAAGACCCCTAATGGAGTATAGCAAAGGGCCCTCATCGAGTTTAACAAAGTCCTCTGATCGAGTATAACAAAACCACCCCTGGTCGAGCATAACAAAGTCCCCTGGTCGAGTATAACAAAGTCCCCTGATCGTGTAAAACAAAGTCCCCTGGTCGAGTATAACAAAGTCCCCTGATCGAGTATAACAAAGTCCTCTGATCGAGTATAGCAAAGTCCCCTGATCGAGTATAACAAAGCCCCCTTGATCGAGTATAACAAAGACTCCTGTTCAAATATAAAAAGTCCCCAGGTCGAGTATATCAAGGCCCCTTGTCGAATATAACAAAGTCTCCTCATCGAGCATAACAAAGTCCCCTGGTCGAGTATAACAAAGTACCCTGATCGAGCATAAAAAAGTCCAATGATCGAGTATAACAAAGCCGCCTGGTCGAGTATAACAAAGTCCCCTAGACGAGTATAACAAAGTCCCCTCATCGGGTATACCAAAACCCCCTCATCGAGTATAACAAAGGCCCCTCATTGAGTATAACAAAGCCCCCTCATCGAGTATAACAAAGTCCCATGAACGAGTATAACAAAGTCACCTGATCGAGTAAACCAAAGTCCCCTGATCGAGAATAACAAAAGCCCCTGCTCGAGTATAAAAATGGCCCCTGATCGAGTATAACAAAGTCCCTGATCGAGTATAACAAAGCCCCGGATCGAGTATAAGAAAGCCCCTGTTCGGGTATAAAAAAGTCCCCTGGTCGAGTATAGCAAAGTCCTTGATCGAGTAAAACAAAGTCCCGTGGTCGAATATAACAAAGTCCCCTGATCGAATATATCAAAGCCCCCTGCTCGAGTAAAACAAAGTCCCCTGATTAAGTATAACAATGTCCTCTGAACGAGTATAACAAAGTCACCTGATCGAGTATACCAAAGTCCCTTGATCGAGTATAACAAAGGCCCCTCATCGAGTATAACAAAGTCCCCTGAACGAGTACAACAAAGTCCCCTGTTCGAGTATATCAAAGTCCCCTGTTCGAGAGAACCAAAGTCGCCTGGTCGAGTATAACAAAGTCCCCTAATCGAGTATAACAAAGCCCCCTCATCGAGAAAAACAAAGACCCCTGATTGAGTATAACAAAGTCCTCTAATCGAGTATAACAAAGTTCCTCTTGTCGAGTATAACAAAGGCCACTCATCGAGTATAACAAAGGCCCTGATCGAGTATAACAAAGTTCCCGGATCGAGTATAACAAACCCCGGATCGAGTATAACAAAGGCCCCTGGTCGAGTATAACAAAGTCCCCTGATCGAGTATAAAAGAAAGACCCCTGGTCGAGCATAACAAAGTCCCCTGGTTCGAGTATAACAAAGTCCCCTGATCGAGTAAAACAAAGTCCCTTCTTCGTAGTATAACAAAGTCCCCTGATCGACTATAACAAAGACCCCTGCTCAGGTAAAACAAAGTCCCCTGATTGAGTATAACAAAGTCCTCTGATCGAGTATAACAAAGACCCTGATCGAGCATAACAACGCCCCCCTGATCGAGTATAACAAAGAACCTTGATCAAATATAAAAAGTCCCCTGATCGAGTATATCAAAGCCCCCTGGTCGAGTATAACAAAGTCTCCTCATCGAGTATAACAAAGTCCCCTGATCGAGTATAACAAAGTCCCCTGATCGACTTTAACAAAGCCCCATGATCGAGTATAACAAAGTCCCCTGCTCGAGTACAACAATGTCCCCTGATCAACCATAAGTAAGTCTCCTGATCGAGTATAACAAAACCCCCTCATCGAGTATAACAAAGCCCCCTCATTGAGTATAACAAAGCCCCCTGATCGAGTAAAACAAAGTACCATGAATGAGTATAACAAAGTCACATGATCGAGTATACCAAAATCCCCTTATTGAGTATAACAAAAGCCCCTGCTCGAGTATAAAAATGGCCCCTCATCGAGTATAACAAAGTCCCCTGAATAAGTATAACAAAGGCCCCCGATCGAGTATAACAAAGGCACCTGATAGAGTATAACAAAGTCCCTTGGTCGAGTATAACAAAGTCCACTGATCGAGTAAAACAAAGTCCCCTGGTCGAGTATAACAAAGGCCCCTGATCGAGTATAACAAAGGCCACTGATCGAGTAAAACAAAGTCCCCTGATCGAGTAAAACAAAGTCCCCTGATTGGGTATAACAAAGTCCTCTGATCGAGTATAACAAAGTCCCCTGATCGAGCATAACAAAGGCCCCTGGTCGAGTATAAAAACGTCCCCTGGTCGAGTATAACAAAGTCCCCTGAACGAGTATAACAAAGTCCCATGATCGAGTATAACAAAGCCTTCTCATCGAGTATAACAAAGTCCCCAGAACGAGTACAACAAAGTCCCCTGATCGAGAATAACAAAGTCCCCTGATCGAGTATAATAAAGCCCCGGATCGAGTAAAACAAAGGCCCCTGGTCGAGGATAACAAAGTCCCCTGATCGAGTATAACAAAGTCCCCTGTTCGAGTATAACAAAGACCCCTAATGGAGTATAGCAAAGGGCCCTCATCGAGTATAACAAAGTCCCCTGGTCGAGTATAACAAAGTCCCCTGATCGAGTATAACAAAGCCCCCCTGATCGAGTATAACAAAGACCCCTGTTCATATATAAACAGTCCCCAGATCGAGTATATCAAGTCCCCTGGTCGAGTATAACAAAGTCTCCTCATCGAGTATAACAAAGTTCTTTGATCGAGTATAACAAAGTCCCCTTGTCGAGTATAACAAAGTCCCCTGATCGAGCATAAGAAAGTCCCCTGATCGAGTATAACAAAGCCGCCTGGTTGAGTATAACAAAGTCCCCTAGACGAGTATAACAAAGTCCCCTCATCGAGTATAACAAAACCCCATCATCGAGTACAACAAAGGCCCCTCATTGAGTATAACAAAGTCCCCTAGACGAGTATAACAAAGTCCCCTCATCGAGTATAACAAAACCCCATCATCGAGTACAACAAAGGCCCCTCATTGAGTATAACAAAGCCCCCTGATCGAGTATAACAAAGTCCCATGAACGAGTATAACAAAGTCACCTGATCGAGTATACCAAAGTCCCCTGATCGAGAATAACAAAAGCCCCTGCTCGAGTATAAAATTGGCCCCTGACCGAGTTTAACAAAGTCCCCTGATCGAGTATAACAAAGTCCCTGAACGAGTATAACAAAGCCCCGGATCGAGTATAACAAAGCCCCTGTTCGAGTATAAAAAAGTCCCCTGGTCGAGTATAACAAAGTCATTGATCGAGTAAAACAAAGTCCCGTGGTCGAATATAACAAAGTCCCCTGATCGATTATATCAAAGCCCCCTGCTCGAGTAAAACAAAGTCCCCTGATTGAGTATAACAAAGTCCTCTGAACGAGTATAAGAAAGTCACCTGATCGAGTATACCAAAGTCCCTTGATCGAGTATAACAAAGGCCCCTCATCGAGTATAACAAAGTCCCCTGAACGAGTACAACAAAGTCCCTTGTTCCAGTATATCAAAGTCCCCTGTTCGAGAGAAACAAAGTCCCCTGGTCGAGTATAACAAAGTCCCCTAATCGAGTATAACAAAGCCCCCTCATCGAGAAAACAAAGACCCCTGACTGAGTATAACAAAGTCCTCTAATCGAGTATAACAAAGATCCTCTGGTCGAGTATAACAAAGTCCTCTGATCGAGTATAACAAAGTCCCTACATCTTGAATATAACAAAGTCCCCTGATCGATATATAACAAAGCCTGATCGAATATAACGAAGCCCCTGATCGAGTATAACAAAGACCCCGATCAAATATAAAAGTCCCCGATCGAGCATAACAAAGTCCCTGATCGAGCAAGAATAAAGCCCTCGGTCGAGTATAGTAAAGTCTCCGATCGAGCATAACAAAGTCCACTAATGGAGTATAACAAAGCCTCCCTCATCGAAAGTATAAAAAAAGGCGGTTCATTGAGCATAACAGAGCCCCATCATCGAGTATAACAAAGTCCCCAGAATGAGTATAACAAAAGTTTACCTATTGAGTATACCAAAGTCCTTTGATCGAGAGCAAAGGCCCTCATCGAGTATAACAAAGACCCTGAACGCAGTACAACAAAATCCCCATTCCAGTATAACAAAGTCCCCTGATCGAGTATAACAAAGAACCGGATCGAGCATAACAAAGGCCCCTGGTCGAGCATAACAAAGTCCCCTGGTCGAGTATAACAAAGTCCCCTGATCGAGAGAAAAAAAGTCCCCTGGTCTAGTATAACAAAGTCCCCTGATCGAGTATAACAAAACCCCCTCATCGAGAAAAACAAAGTCCCCTGATTGAGTATAACAAAGTACTCTGATCGAGTGAAACAAAGTCCCATGGTCGAGTAAAACAAAGTCACCTCATCGAGTATAACAAAATCCCGTGATCGAGTATAACAAAGTCCCCTAATCGAGTATAACAAAGGCCCCTGATCGAGTATAACAAAGTCCCCTGATCAAGTACAACAAAGCCCCGGATCGAGCATAACAAAGGCCCCTGGTCAAGTATAACAAAGTCCCCATGTCAACAAAAACAAAGTCCCCTGGTCGAGTATAACAAAGTCCCCTCATCGAGTATAACAAAGTCCCCTGATCGAGTATAACAAAGTCCCCTTATCGAGTATAACAAAAAGGCTCCTGGTTGAGCATAACAAAGTCCC